>NC_050191.1:5747668-6037668 GCF_008315115.2 Sander lucioperca
GTGTGTGTGTGTGTGTGTGTGTGTGTTTAAGGACCACAACAATTTTTTAGCCAACAGAGTGAGGACATTTTGGCTGGTCCTCACATTTCAAAGGCCTGTTTGAGGGTTAAGACTTGGTTGTGAGTTTCAGGTCAGAATTAGGTTTAAGTTATGGTTAGACATTTAGTTGTGATGGTTGAACACAAAAAAATACATCTTACTCAACATAAAATGTACAATGAGTGTGTGCGTCTCTCCTCCAATGATTTTCTCGCGTCTCTCACTTGCCTCCTTGGTGGGAGGGACTAAGACGCGAGGAAGGGAGGCAAGTGGAGGAGTCGAGGAGGCAATTTAAGCGACATGAGGAGCGATTTGAGTGCGCCCTCTGGTCGCGCACTCAAAATCCTGGCGCGCCAGTGAGATCTACGTCATTTTGACGTCACATTGGCGCGCGCCAGCTCGGCTACGGCGATTGTAAAACGGCCTTGAGCTGCCCCCGCACCTCTCTCCAACAGCACTTGTCAGATGTATTAGTGAAATCAAACTATGATGTATTTAAGGCATTTAACTATCAGCTGTGCTTTGTGTAAAAGCATGTGTCTTCTAATTGTCTGGTTCAAATAAAAGGCTTTAATACTGTAGATATAAGACATTTCTCTTTTGGTTTTCTTTTCCCAGAGCTCATGTCCTACATGAAATGTACTTTTGTGGTTAATTTGTGTCTGAAGGAAGATGGAGTTGATTAAAACCCTTCATTTCTCATGTAAGTGATACTTTCATAAAAATGTAGATTTATGGGGCACTGTGATTTAGGATTCAAAGACAACTTATTTGTGTTTATGCCCATTTTATTGCACCACTCTCTTCCTGTTTAAATAGATGTATAGATTAGGTTAAAGATGTCTGTTAGTCTGTTAGTCACTCTGGCCAATGTGTTTCTCAAATAAAATCAATCCTTAAAGCTGCACTGATCAATATTTTGTGTTATTAACTATGGAAAAAACGACTAGGTATAATGAAAAAGGGGTCGGTCGTAGTGACAAACAAAAGTTGTTCAGTTCTAAGAAGCGTTTTTAGCAACTTCCAGGTTATTTCGTTTCGTAGCCTACAACTTTACTGTTTTGGTTCACTCTCACTGCTCTCTTCAGCACAATTTCCAGCAACAGCAGACAGCTGTTTTAAGTAAAAAAGTTCTGATAAAGCCACCTAACCAGATAGTCAATACATGGACTTATCGCACAATATATGGAAATGAGCTCGGTAGCTTTTGGTGACACAATATATTGCAATTGATAATTTGTATAATTGAAAATAAAGATTTATTCATTTTGACATACAAATGAATGTTACCAACATTTTACACGCATTAATTCTCCCTTGTGGGGGGAGGGGCTTAGGAGACCGTTTTGGGCTTCAGCAGAAAGGGGGGAGGGACTGAGAAGTTGGCTAAGTCCTGGATCTTCCCAATCCTACCTACAGCACCTTTAAACCAAAACTACATGTATTAAAATCATAGGATTTATTGATTATTCCCAAAACAAAAAAGTAAACTGATAATTGATATTCACCAAATAATTCAAGTTTGTAGCTGATTTGACAATAACCAGTGTATATTCTAAAGCATTTCTTCTTAATTACACTTTGAATTGCAGCTGTGTTTGAAAGGCTCTGTGACACTAAATAAACCTGTTTAGTCTTAAGTCTAAAGCTACATGAGACTCGTAGTAAACCTGCAAACTGTCCCTGAAAGAAATGCTCCCGTGTTGTTAATGGAATTATTTTCTTTGGATGACCAACATGTACCTCCAGACAAAAACCTATATTTAGTATATTATATTTAACATATAAAATCATTTGATCCAAATTATATTTTGGGGGTTTAGGATGCAAATGAGCATTTGTCCCTTGATTTATACATCCAACTATATTACACATGACTGTAGTGCAACTTAACATTTAAACAATAGACTAGCTCAACTAAACCAAATTGCCTCAACAGCAACTAACTAGGATTAACTAAAGAAAACCACAAACAAGGTCCTGGTTTTATACTCACGGCACACGAGCCCCCAACTTGTTACAACCGGCTCACAGGCCACAACAAAAGAGGGAGATGCACAGCAACGTAACAATAATAAAGTGACATTTATTAAATAATGATGCAAACAAGAGAACGATGAGGTGTGATTGTCAGTATCAGTGATGAATGAAGGTGTATGGATGTAATGGAGAATGTGAGGTGCATGTTGTCAGTAGTTAACAAAGGGAAAACTCAAACAGAGAGAAAGCATGTTGGTGCGCAGTCGGGAGAATGCGGCCGCCTGGTCTCGGGGCAGGCGGGGTTAAATAGTCTGGGAGGACCGGCCAGGTGATCACAGTCATCTCATTATCTCCTCCGCTACACCTGCAAGTTAACAAGACAAACCACAGTACACATGTACGACAGGCCCAGGGCCATCACACCAACAAACATTTGTATGCATTTATTTTAAATTCCAGCCGTTGTGGTGGTTCTCACACCACCATCTTCTGCCTGCACCGCCGTTGGGGTCTTCACTATTTACCCATAGCTGGGGCTATTTACCCATAACTGGGACAGTGGATGACGGGCATCAGGGCGTTTCCACTCACCGATGGGCCTACATGCCACGTCTCTGGGGCCCACTGCTGCTCCGAGATCCTGTACAACTTAGCCTGGAACCACAACGGACCAGTTACCATGTGTGCCACGGGGAGGCGTGTACGAGATCTTGGCAGTGGAGAGGCTATGTACCGGCTGAGGAGCCTTACACACTCGGCTCCTCTTTTCGCCCCTGAGAACAAAGGGCTATCCGGTGGCAGTAGCTGAAAGCAGAGAGTGGCAAGCAGAAGCAGCATGCAGCATGCACTAACTACAGCACTACTACTCCAACACTACTGCACTGACGCATCACACGCCCTGCGTGCAAACGCGGACACACACACACACACACACACACACACACACACACACACACACACACACACACAGACCCACACACAGACCCAAACACACACACACACACACACACACACACACACACACACACACACACACACACACACACAAACACAGACAGACAGACAGACCCACCCACACACAGACAGACAGACCCACCCACACACAGACAGACAGACAGACCCACACACACACACAGACAGACAGACCCACACAGACAGACAGATAGACACACCGACAGACAGACACAGACAGACCCACCCACACACAGACAGACAGACCCACACACAGACAGATCCACCCACACACAGACAGACAGACCCACACACACACAGACAGACCCACACACAGACAGACAGACAGACCCACCCCACAGACAGACAGACCCACACACACACACACACCCAGACAGACCCACACACACAGACAGACAGACACTATACAAGTACAAATCATTTTCTTTTCCTCAGCCAGGCAGAAGCTTTTTGTACCACTTCTTCTTCTTTGGCTTTTGCATGATCTGGCTCTGAAGATCTACCAGCTGGGACCTCATGGTGCTCTCGGTCCTCTCCCAGTCCTGCTCTTTTTCCTGCTGAGTCAGCTTCAGGCTTTCTGTGGCCTGTAGGAGGGATGCCTTGTCCTCCTTCCACTGGTTGAGATTACTCTCCAGCTGCTGTTCAGCCTTGTTCAGAGCAGCCAGGAGGCAGTCACTCACAAAGCTTTGCTCGTCATTCTGATCCACATAGGAGGCTCTTGATTTCTGGCTCTCCTCTAGCAGGGAGGTTTTCTCCTGCTGCCATAGGACACGCTCACTCTCTAGCTGATGTTCACACTTTTTCTCAAGAGCAGCCATGAGGTTCTTGTTGCTTTTGTCCTGCATCTCCAGTTGGGCTCTATGGGAAGTCTGGGATCTTTCCAGTATCTCCTTTGCCTCCTCTGCCTGTTTTTGGAGAGCTTCCTCCATCTTGCTCAATTTATCCTTCAGCTCCTGAGCTTGAGCCCTCTCAATCTCCAGATAGCTCTCCAACGTCACGTTGGTGGTCTTACCTACCGCGAGCATCTGTCTCTCTTTACGAAGCTCGATCTTCTGAGTCTCCACATGGTTTTTAAGGGTCTCCTTCTCTCCCTTCATCTGCTCCAATTCGACTTTCAGGTCTTCAGTAATGAAGTACTGCAGGTCGAGATCTTTCTGGGCTTTTCGCAGCCTGTTGTTGATTTTTCCCAGCTGGGTTTTCAGATACTCTGTTTCCCCGGGTGGGGAGTGGACACGTTCAGCCAGAGCCTCATCCAGCTGGGCTCTAAGGGAAGTCTGGGATCTTTCCAGTATCTCCTTTGCCTCCTCTGCCTGTTTTTGGAGAGCTTCCTCCATCTTGCTCAATTTATCCTTTAGCTCCTGAGCTTGAGCCCTCTCAATCTCCAGATAGCTCTCCAACATCACGTTGGTGGTCTTACCTACCGCGAGCATCTGTCTCTCTTTACGAAGCTCGATCTTCTGAGTCTCCACATTATTTTTAAGGGCATCCTTCTCTCTCTTCATCTGCTCCAATTCGACTTTCAGGTCTTCAGTAATGAAGTACTGCAGGTCGAGATCTTTCTGGGCTTTTCGCAGTCTGTTGCTGATTTTTCCCAGCTGGGATTTCAGATACTCTGTTTCCCTGGGTGGGGAGTGGACACGTTCAGCAAGCTGAACTTTCAAGTCACACATCTCCCTCTGCATCAGCTTTTTGTCATGGCTCAAAGTGCTGCCCTCTCTCTGTTGTTGGAGCTGATCGAGGACATTGGCCAGCAAGTCCTCTCGGATGATCAGGTGAACTCTTCCCTCAGATTCACATTGGGTGAGCCTCGCCTCGCTGTCCTTCAGTTCACACCGTACTTGTTCTTCAAGTGAACTGAGATAGAAATTCATTTGCGGTTCAATCTCTCTGGAGTGGAATTCCATGTTTTCCAACTTTGTATTCTGCTGGACCAGTGTTTTTTCTCTTGTTGCAATGTGCACCTTTGGATTGTCACAGTCAAATGACTCTCTGATACCAACTGCTGTCTGAGTGAATTTGTGTCAGAACTAAAGTTGTTTCCCAGTATTCATAGTGTGTCGTTATGACAACAACAACAACATGTATTCTTATGTTTTCAATCCAAATGGTAATTGATTCTATTCCATTCTATCTTTGATTCTATTGTTGCTATGGGATACCAGTTTATGTTTGAATATACAGTATGAATGTAATGATTTCTGATGATTCCTAAAATATGGCAAAGAAAGAACACTTTACGAAATATGGAAAGGAATGAGAAAAAAAAGATGGATGCATGGAAGAGCAGTACACACAAGTATGCGCCAGTTGGGACGCCATTTTCTCTAACTCCAATAACCATGTGTGCTCAGCAACTACCTATTATTTAAGATGTGCATATATCGCAATAAAACATTATTTTTTTACTTTTATTCAAACTGTCCAATACTTTTTATGTTGGATTTGTTTAGCCCCTGCTCATGTTTATCTTGTACATTTAAAAGTTGTCGTAAAGGAAGCGAAATATGAAGCTATCCCTATCCCTCGCTGCTGCAACGGTGAGAATTTCCCCATTGTGTGAATAAAGGGCTTTTCACACGGGGAGCGACACTTCACCTGCATAGTCGCGTGGATCGGCGGGATCTCACTCCTCATATGAAGGACAACGCTCTGCGATTAAACGCCAGGCGATCAATGTATGGTAACCATGGGGATTCTGTGCACTACTGTATCCCTGCCGTACAACTGAATGAGATCAGCTGACTGTGGTATCATATGTCCCTAATCACAGGTCCATTTATAACAAAAAGTGGCAATCCTAGTATTTTCCTAACTACAATCTGTTATTGTTGATAGCTAAATGAATCCGCTTTCATTTAGTGTGTGTGTGTGTGTGTGTGTGTGTGTGTGTGTGTGTGTGTGTTTAAGGACCACAACAACTTTTTAGCCAACAGAGTGAGGACATTTTGGCTGGTCCTCACATTTCAAAGGCCTGTTTGAGGGTTAAGACTTGGTTGTGAGTTTCAGGTCAGAATTAGGTTTAGGTTAGGGTTAGACATTTAGTTGTGATGGTTGAACACAAAAAAATACATCTTACTCAACATAAAATGTACAATGAGTGTGTGCATATCTCCTCCAATGATTTCCTAAGGACTAAGACGCGAGGAAGGGAGGCAAGTGGAGGAGTCGAGGAGGCAATTTAAGCGACATGAGGAGCGATTTGAGTGCGCCCTCTGGTCGCGCACTCAAAATCCTGGCGCGCCAGTGAGATCTACGTCATTTTGACGTCACATTGGCGCGCGCCAGCTCGGCTACGGCGATTGTAAAACGGCCTTGAGCTGCCCCCGCACCTCTCTCCAACAGCACTTGTCAGATGTATTAGTGAAATCAAACTATACTATGATGTATTTAAGGCATTCAACTATCAGCTGTGCTTTGTGTAAAAGCATGTGTCTTCTAATTGTCTGGTTCAAATAAAAGGCTTTAATACTGTAGATATAAGACATTTCTCTTTTGGTTTTCTTTTTCCCAGAGCTCATGTCCTACATGAAATGTACTTGGAAGATGGAGTTGATTAAAACCCTTCATTTCTCATGTAAGTGGTACTTTCATAAAAATGTAGATTTATGGGGCACTGTGATTTAGGATTCAAAGACAACTTATTTGTTTATGCCCATTTTATTGCACCACTCTCTTCCTGTTTAAATAGATGTAGAGATTAGGCTAAAGATGTCTGTTAGTCTGTTAGTCACTCTGGCCAATGTGTTTCTCAAATAAAATCAATCCTTAAAGCTGCACTGATCAATATTTTGCGTTATTAACTATGGAAAAAAACGACTAGGTATAATGAAAAAGGGGTCGGTCGTAGTGACAAACAAAAGTTGTTCAGTTCTAAGAAGCGTTTTTAGCAACTTCCAGGTTATTTCGTTTCGTAGCCTACAACTTTACTGTTTTGGTTCACTCTCACTGCTCTCTTCAGCACAATTTCCAGCAACAGCAGGCAGCTGTTTTAAGTAAAAAAGTTCTGATAAAGCCACCTAACCAGATAGTCAATACATGGACTTATCGCACAATATATGGAAATGAGCTCGGTAGCTTTTGGTGACACAATATATTGCAATTGATAATTTGTATAATTGAAAATAAAGATTTATTCATTTTGACATACAAATGAATGTTACCAACATTTTACACGCATTAATTCTCCCTTGTGGGGGGAGGGGCTTAGGAGACCGTTTTGGGCTTCAGCAGAAAGGGGGGAGGGACTGAGAAGTTGGCTAAGTCCTGGATCTTCCCAATCCTACCTACAGCACCTTTAAACCAAAACTACATGTATTAAAATCATAGGATTTATTGATTATTCCCAAAACAAAAAAGTAAACTGATAATTGATATTCACCAAATAATTCAAGTTTGTAGCTGATTTGACAATAACCAGTGTATATTCTAAAGCATTTCTTCTTAATTACACTTTGAATTGCAGCTGTGTTTGAAAGGCTCTGTGACACTAAATAAACCTGTTTAGTCTTAAGTCTAAAGCTACATGAGACTCGTAGTAAACCTGCAAACTGTCCCTGAAAGAAATGCTCCCGTGTTGTTAATGGAATTATTTTCTTTGGATGACCAACATGTACCTCCAGACAAAAACCTATATTTAGTATATTATATTTAACATATAAAATCATTTGATCCAAATTATATTTTGGGGGTTTAGGATGCAAATGAGCATTTGTCCCTTGATTTATACATCCAACTATATTACACATGACTGTAGTGCAACTTAACATTTAAACAATAGACTAGCTCAACTAAACCAAATTGCCTCAACAGCAACTAACTAGGATTAACTAAAGAAAACCACAAACAAGGTCCTGGTTTTATACTCACGGCACACGAGCCCCCAACTTGTTACAACCGGCTCACAGGCCACAACAAAAGAGGGAGATGCACAGCAACGTAACAATAATAAAGTGACATTTATTAAATAATGATGCAAACAAGAGAACGATGAGGTGTGATTGTCAGTATCAGTGATGAATGAAGGTGTATGGATGTAATGGAGAATGTGAGGTGCATGTTGTCAGTAGTTAACAAAGGGAAAACTCAAACAGAGAGAAAGCATGTTGGTGCGCAGTCGGGAGAATGCGGCCGCCTGGTCTCGGGGCAGGCGGGGTTAAATAGTCTGGGAGGACCGGCCAGGTGATCACAGTCATCTCATTATCTCCTCCGCTACACCTGCAAGTTAACAAGACAAACCACAGTACACATGTACGACAGGCCCAGGGCCATCACACCAACAAACATTTGTATGCATTTATTTTAAATTCCAGCCGTTGTGGTGGTTCTCACACCACCATCTTCTGCCTGCACCGCCGTTGGGGTCTTCACTATTTACCCATAGCTGGGGCTATTTACCCATAACTGGGACAGTGGATGACGGGCATCAGGGCGTTTCCACTCACCGATGGGCCTACATGCCACGTCTCTGGGGCCCACTGCTGCTCCGAGATCCTGTACAACTTAGCCTGGAACCACAACGGACCAGTTACCATGTGTGCCACGGGGAGGCGTGTACGAGATCTTGGCAGTGGAGAGGCTATGTACCGGCTGAGGAGCCTTACACACTCGGCTCCTCTTTTCGCCCCTGAGAACAAAGGGCTATCCGGTGGCAGTAGCTGAAAGCAGAGAGTGGCAAGCAGAAGCAGCATGCAGCATGCACTAACTACAGCACTACTACTCCAACACTACTGCACTGACGCATCACACGCCCTGCGTGCAAACGCGGACACACACACACACACACACACACACACACACACACACACACACAGACCCACACACAGACCCAAACACACACACACACACACACACACACACACACACACACACACACACACACACACACACACACACACACACACACACACAGACAGACAGACCCACCCACACACAGACAGACAGACCCACCCACACACAGACAGACAGACCCACACACACACACAGACAGACAGACCCACACAGACAGACAGATAGACACACCGACAGACAGACACAGACAGACCCACCCACACACAGACAGACAGACCCACACACAGACAGATCCACCCACACACAGACAGACAGACCCACACACACACAGACAGACCCACACACAGACAGACAGACAGACCCACCCCACAGACAGACAGACCCACACACACACACACCCAGACAGACCCACACACACAGACAGACAGACCCACACAGACAGACAGACAGACACTATACAAGTACAAATCATTTTCTTTTCCTCAGCCAGGCAGAAGCTTTTTGTACCACTTCTTCTTCTTTGGCTTTTGCATGATCTGGCTCTGAAGATCTACCAGCTGGGACCTCATGGTGCTCTCGGTCCTCTCCCAGTCCTGCTCTTTTTCCTGCTGAGTCAGCTTCAGGCTTTCTGTGGCCTGTAGGAGGGATGCCTTGTCCTCCTTCCACTGGTTGAGATTACTCTCCAGCTGCTGTTCAGCCTTGTTCAGAGCAGCCAGGAGGCAGTCACTCACAAAGCTTTGCTCGTCATTCTGATCCACATAGGAGGCTCTTGATTTCTGGCTCTCCTCTAGCAGGGAGGTTTTCTCCTGCTGCCATAGGACACGCTCACTCTCTAGCTGATGTTCACACTTTTTCTCAAGAGCAGCCATGAGGTTCTTGTTGCTTTTGTCCTGCATCTCCAGTTGGGCTCTATGGGAAGTCTGGGATCTTTCCAGTATCTCCTTTGCCTCCTCGTCCTGTTTTTGGAGAGCTTCCTCCATCTTGCTCAATTTATCCTTCAGCTCCTGAGCTTGAGCCCTCTCAATCTCCAGATAGCTCTCCAACGTCACGTTGGTGGTCTTACCTACCGCGAGCATCTGTCTCTCTTTACGAAGCTCGATCTTCTGAGTCTCCACATGGTTTTTAAGGGCCTCCTTCTCTCCCTTCATCTGCTCCAATTCGACTTTCAGGTCTTCAGTAATGAAGTACTGCAGGTCGAGATCTTTTTGGGCTTTTCGCAGTCTGTTGCTGATTTTTCCAAGCTGGGATTTCAGATACTCTTCCCCGGGTGGGGAGTGGACACGTTCAGCCAGAGCCTCATCCAGCTGGGCTCTATGGGAAGCCTGGGATCTTTCCAGTATCTCCTTTGCCTCCTCGTCCTGTTTTTGGAGAGCTTCCTCCATCTTGCTCAATTTATCCTTTAGCTCCTGAGCTTGAGCCCTCTCAATCTCCAGATAGCTCTCCAACATCACGTTGGTGGTCTTACCTACCGCGAGCATCTGTCTCTCTTTACGAAGCTCGATCTTCTGAGTCTCCACATTATTTTTAAGGGCATCCTTCTCTCTCTTCATCTGCTCCAATTCGACTTTCAGGTCTTCAGTAATGAAGTACTGCAGGTCGAGATCTTTCTGGGCTTTTCGCAGTCTGTTGCTGATTTTTCCCAGCTGGGATTTCAGATACTCTGTTTCCCTGGGTGGGGAGTGGACACGTTCAGCAAGCTGAACTTTCAAGTCACACATCTCCCTCTGCATCAGCTTTTTGTCATGGCTCAAAGTGCTGCCCTCTCTCTGTTGTTGGAGCTGATCGAGGACATTGGCCAGCAAGTCCTCTCGGATGATCAGGTGAACTCTTCCCTCAGATTCACATTGGGTGAGCCTCGCCTCGCTGTCCTTCAGTTCACACCGTACTTGTTCTTCAAGTGAACTGAGATAGAAATTCATTTGCGGTTCAATCTCTCTGGAGTGGAATTCCATGTTTTCCAACTTTGTATTCTGCTGGACCAGTGTTTTTTCTCTTGTTGCAATGTGCACCTTTGGATTGTCACAGTCAAATGACTCTCTGATACCAACTGCTGTCTGAGTGAATTTGTGTCAGAACTAAAGTTGTTTCCCAGTATTCATAGTGTGTCGTTATGACAACAACAACAACATGTATTCTTATGTTTTCAATCCAAATGGTAATTGATTCTATTCCATTCTATCTTTGATTCTATTGTTGCTATGGGATACCAGTTTATGTTTGAATATACAGTATGAATGTAATGATTTCTGATGATTCCTAAAATATGGCAAAGAAAGAACACTTTACGAAATATGGAAAGGAATGAGAAAAAAAAGATGGATGCATGGAAGAGCAGTACACACAAGTATGCGCCAGTTGGGACGCCATTTTCTCTAACTCCAATAACCATGTGTGCTCAGCAACTACCTATTATTTAAGATGTGCATATATCGCAATAAAACATTATTTTTTTTACTTTTATTCAAACTGTCCAATACTTTTTATGTTGGATTTGTTTAGCCCCTGCTCATGTTTATCTTGTACATTTAAAAGTTGTCGTAAAGGAAGCGAAATATGAAGCTATCCCTATCCCTCGCTGCTGCAACGGTGAGAATTTCCCCATTGTGTGAATAAAGGGCTTTTCACACGGGGAGCGACACTTCACCTGCATAGTCGCGTGGATCGGCGGGATCTCACTCCTCATATGAAGGACAACGCTCTGCGATTAAACGCCAGGCGATCAATGTATGGTAACCATGGGGATTCTGTGCACTACTGTATCCCTGCCGTACAACTGAATGAGATCAGCTGACTGTGGTATCATATGTCCCTAATCACAGGTCCATTTATAACAAAAAGTGGCAATCCTAGTATTTTCCTAACTACAATCTGTTATTGTTGATAGCTAAATGAATCCGCTTTCATTTAGTGTGTGTGTGTGTGTGTGTGTGTGTGTGTGTGTGTGTGTGTGTGTGTGTGTGTGTGTGTGTGTTTAAGGACCACAACAACTTTTTAGCCAACAGAGTGAGGACATTTTGGCTGGTCCTCACATTTCAAAGGCCTGTTTGAGGGTTAAGACTTGGTTATGAGTTTCAGGTCAGAATTAGGTTTAGGTTAGGGTTAGACATTTAGTTGTGATGGTTGAACACAAAAAAATACATCTTACTCAACATAAAATGTACAATGAGTGTGTGCATATCTCCTCCAATGATTTCCTAAGGACTAAGACGCGAGGAAGGGAGGCAAGTGGAGGAGTCGAGGAGGCAATTTAAGCGACATGAGGAGCGATTTGAGTGCGCCCTCTGGTCGCGCACTCAAAATCCTGGCGCGCCAGTGAGATCTACGTCATTTTGACGTCACATTGGCGCGCGCCAGCTCGGCTACGGCGATTGTAAAACGGCCTTGAGCTGCCCCCGCACCTCTCTCCAACAGCACTTGTCAGATGTATTAGTGAAATCAAACTATACTATGATGTATTTAAGGCATTCAACTATCAGCTGTGCTTTGTGTAAAAGCATGTGTCTTCTAATTGTCTGGTTCAAATAAAAGGCTTTAATACTGTAGATATAAGACATTTCTCTTTTGGTTTTCTTTTTCCCAGAGCTCATGTCCTACATGAAATGTACTTGGAAGATGGAGTTGATTAAAACCCTTCATTTCTCATGTAAGTGGTACTTTCATAAAAATGTAGATTTATGGGGCACTGTGATTTAGGATTCAAAGACAACTTATTTGTTTATGCCCATTTTATTGCACCACTCTCTTCCTGTTTAAATAGATGTAGAGATTAGGCTAAAGATGTCTGTTAGTCTGTTAGTCACTCTGGCCAATGTGTTTCTCAAATAAAATCAATCCTTAAAGCTGCACTGATCAATATTTTGCGTTATTAACTATGGAAAAAACGACTAGGTATAATGAAAAAGGGGTCGGTCGTAGTGACAAACAAAAGTTGTTCAGTTCTAAGAAGCGTTTTTAGCAACTTCCAGGTTATTTCGTTTCGTAGCCTACAACTTTACTGTTTTGGTTCACTCTCACTGCTCTCTTCAGCACAATTTCCAGCAACAGCAGGCAGCTGTTTTAAGTAAAAAAGTTCTGATAAAGCCACCTAACCAGATAGTCAATACATGGACTTATCGCACAATATATGGAAATGAGCTCGGTAGCTTTTGGTGACACAATATATTGCAATTGATAATTTGTATAATTGAAAATAAAGATTTATTCATTTTGACATACAAATGAATGTTACCAACATTTTACACGCATTAATTCTCCCTTGTGGGGGGAGGGGCTTAGGAGACCGTTTTGGGCTTCAGCAGAAAGGGGGGAGGGACTGAGAAGTTGGCTAAGTCCTGGATCTTCCCAATCCTACCTACAGCACCTTTAAACCAAAACTACATGTATTAAAATCATAGGATTTATTGATTATTCCCAAAACAAAAAAGTAAACTGATAATTGATATTCACCAAATAATTCAAGTTTGTAGCTGATTTGACAATAACCAGTGTATATTCTAAAGCATTTCTTCTTAATTACACTTTGAATTGCAGCTGTGTTTGAAAGGCTCTGTGACACTAAATAAACCTGTTTAGTCTTAAGTCTAAAGCTACATGAGACTCGTAGTAAACCTGCAAACTGTCCCTGAAAGAAATGCTCCCGTGTTGTTAATGGAATTATTTTCTTTGGATGACCAACATGTACCTCCAGACAAAAACCTATATTTAGTATATTATATTTAACATATAAAATCATTTGATCCAAATTATATTTTGGGGGTTTAGGATGCAAATGAGCATTTGTCCCTTGATTTATACATCCAACTATATTACACATGACTGTAGTGCAACTTAACATTTAAACAATAGACTAGCTCAACTAAACCAAATTGCCTCAACAGCAACTAACTAGGATTAACTAAAGAAAACCACAAACAAGGTCCTGGTTTTATACTCACGGCACACGAGCCCCCAACTTGTTACAACCGGCTCACAGGCCACAACAAAAGAGGGAGATGCACAGCAACGTAACAATAATAAAGTGACATTTATTAAATAATGATGCAAACAAGAGAACGATGAGGTGTGATTGTCAGTATCAGTGATGAATGAAGGTGTATGGATGTAATGGAGAATGTGAGGTGCATGTTGTCAGTAGTTAACAAAGGGAAAACTCAAACAGAGAGAAAGCATGTTGGTGCGCAGTCGGGAGAATGCGGCCGCCTGGTCTCGGGGCAGGCGGGGTTAAATAGTCTGGGAGGACCGGCCAGGTGATCACAGTCATCTCATTATCTCCTCCGCTACACCTGCAAGTTAACAAGACAAACCACAGTACACATGTACGACAGGCCCAGGGCCATCACACCAACAAACATTTGTATGCATTTATTTTAAATTCCAGCCGTTGTGGTGGTTCTCACACCACCATCTTCTGCCTGCACCGCCGTTGGGGTCTTCACTATTTACCCATAGCTGGGGCTATTTACCCATAACTGGGACAGTGGATGACGGGCATCAGGGCGTTTCCACTCACCGATGGGCCTACATGCCACGTCTCTGGGGCCCACTGCTGCTCCGAGATCCTGTACAACTTAGCCTGGAACCACAACGGACCAGTTACCATGTGTGCCACGGGGAGGCGTGTACGAGATCTTGGCAGTGGAGAGGCTATGTACCGGCTGAGGAGCCTTACACACTCGGCTCCTCTTTTCGCCCCTGAGAACAAAGGGCTATCCGGTGGCAGTAGCTGAAAGCAGAGAGTGGCAAGCAGAAGCAGCATGCAGCATGCACTAACTACAGCACTACTACTCCAACACTACTGCACTGACGCATCACACGCCCTGCGTGCAAACGCGGACACACACACACACACACACACACACACACACACACACACACACACACACAGACCCAAACACACACACACACACACACACACACAGACCCACACACAGACCCAAACACACACACACACACACACACACACACACACACACACACACACACACACACACACACACACAACAGACACACCCACACACACACACACAGACCCACACACACACACACACACACAGACCCACACACACACACACACACACACACACACAGACACACACAGACACACCCACACACACACAGACAGACCCACCCACACACAGACAGACAGACCCACACACAGACAGACAGACCCACACACACACAGACAGACAGACAGACCCACACACACACAGACAGACAGACAGACCCACACACACACACACACCGACAGACAGACACAGACAGACCCACCCACACACAGACAGATCCACCCACACACAGACAGACAGACCCACACACACACAGACAGACCCACACACAGACAGACAGACAGACCCACCCCACAGACAGACAGACCCACACACACACACACCCAGACAGACCCACACACACAGACAGACAGACAGACAGACAGACCCACACACAGACAGACAGACCCACACAGACAGACAGACAGACAGACAGACAGACACTATACAAGTACAAATCATTTTCTTTTCCTCAGCCAGGCAGAAGCTTTTTGTACCACTTCTTCTTCTTTGGCTTTTGCATGATCTGGCTCTGAAGATCTACCAGCTGGGACCTCATGGTGCTCTCGGTCCTCTCCCAGTCCTGCTCTTTTTCCTGCTGAGTCAGCTTCAGGCTTTCTGTGGCCTGTAGGAGGGATGCCTTGTCCTCCTTCCACTGGTTGAGATTACTCTCCAGCTGCTGTTCAGCCTTGTTCAGAGCAGCCAGGAGGCAGTCACTCACAAAGCTTTGCTCGTCATTCTGATCCACATAGGAGGCTCTTGATTTCTGGCTCTCCTCTAGCAGGGAGGTTTTCTCCTGCTGCCATAGGACACGCTCACTCTCTAGCTGATGTTCACACTTTTTCTCAAGAGCAGCCATGAGGTTCTTGTTGCTTTTGTCCTGCATCTCCAGTTGGGCTCTATGGGAAGTCTGGGATCTTTCCAGTATCTCCTTTGCCTCCTCGTCCTGTTTTTGGAGAGCTTCCTCCATCTTGCTCAATTTATCCTTCAGCTCCTGAGCTTGAGCCCTCTCAATCTCCAGATAGCTCTCCAACGTCACGTTGGTGGTCTTACCTACCGCGAGCATCTGTCTCTCTTTACGAAGCTCGATCTTCTGAGTCTCCACATGGTTTTTAAGGGCCTCCTTCTCTCCCTTCATCTGCTCCAATTCGACTTTCAGGTCTTCAGTAATGAAGTACTGCAGGTCGAGATCTTTTTGGGCTTTTCGCAGTCTGTTGCTGATTTTTCCAAGCTGGGATTTCAGATACTCTTCCCCGGGTGGGGAGTGGACACGTTCAGCCAGAGCCTCATCCAGCTGGGCTCTATGGGAAGTCTGGGATCTTTCCAGTATCTCCTTTGCCTCCTCGTCCTGTTTTTGGAGAGCTTCCTCCATCTTGCTCAATTTATCCTTTAGCTCCTGAGCTTGAGCCCTCTCAATCTCCAGATAGCTCTCCAACATCACGTTGGTGGTCTTACCTACCGCGAGCATCTGTCTCTCTTTACGAAGCTCGATCTTCTGAGTCTCCACATTATTTTTAAGGGCATCCTTCTCTCTCTTCATCTGCTCCAATTCGACTTTCAGGTCTTCAGTAATGAAGTACTGCAGGTCGAGATCTTTCTGGGCTTTTCGCAGTCTGTTGCTGATTTTTCCCAGCTGGGATTTCAGATACTCTGTTTCCCTGGGTGGGGAGTGGACACGTTCAGCAAGCTGAACTTTCAAGTCACACATCTCCCTCTGCATCAGCTTTTTGTCATGGCTCAAAGTGCTGCCCTCTCTCTGTTGTTGGAGCTGATCGAGGACATTGGCCAGCAAGTCCTCTCGGATGATCAGGTGAACTCTTCCCTCAGATTCACATTGGGTGAGCCTCGCCTCGCTGTCCTTCAGTTCACACCGTACTTGTTCTTCAAGTGAACTGAGATAGAAATTCATTTGCGGTTCAATCTCTCTGGAGTGGAATTCCATGTTTTCCAACTTTGTATTCTGCTGGACCAGTGTTTTTTCTCTTGTTGCAATGTGCACCTTTGGATTGTCACAGTCAAATGACTCTCTGATACCAACTGCTGTCTGAGTGAATTTGTGTCAGAACTAAAGTTGTTTCCCAGTATTCATAGTGTGTCGTTATGACAACAACAACAACATGTATTCTTATGTTTTCAATCCAAATGGTAATTGATTCTATTCCATTCTATCTTTGATTCTATTGTTGCTATGGGATACCAGTTTATGTTTGAATATACAGTATGAATGTAATGATTTCTGATGATTCCTAAAATATGGCAAAGAAAGAACACTTTACGAAATATGGAAAGGAATGAGAAAAAAAAGATGGATGCATGGAAGAGCAGTACACACAAGTATGCGCCAGTTGGGACGCCATTTTCTCTAACTCCAATAACCATGTGTGCTCAGCAACTACCTATTATTTAAGATGTGCATATATCGCAATAAAACATTATTTTTTTTACTTTTATTCAAACTGTCCAATACTTTTTATGTTGGATTTGTTTAGCCCCTGCTCATGTTTATCTTGTACATTTAAAAGTTGTCGTAAAGGAAGCGAAATATGAAGCTATCCCTATCCCTCGCTGCTGCAACGGTGAGAATTTCCCCATTGTGTGAATAAAGGGCTTTTCACACGGGGAGCGACACTTCACCTGCATAGTCGCGTGGATCGGCGGGATCTCACTCCTCATATGAAGGACAACGCTCTGCGATTAAACGCCAGGCGATCAATGTATGGTAACCATGGGGATTCTGTGCACTACTGTATCCCTGCCGTACAACTGAATGAGATCAGCTGACTGTGGTATCATATGTCCCTAATCACAGGTCCATTTATAACAAAAAGTGGCAATCCTAGTATTTTCCTAACTACAATCTGTTATTGTTGATAGCTAAATGAATCCGCTTTCATTTAGTGTGTGTGTGTGTGTGTGTGTGTGTGTGTGTGTGTGTGTGTGTGTGTGTGTGTGTTTAAGGACCACAACAACTTTTTAGCCAACAGAGTGAGGACATTTTGGCTGGTCCTCACATTTCAAAGGCCTGTTTGAGGGTTAAGACTTGGTTATGAGTTTCAGGTCAGAATTAGGTTTAGGTTAGGGTTAGACATTTAGTTGTGATGGTTGAACACAAAAAAATACATCTTACTCAACATAAAATGTACAATGAGTGTGTGCATATCTCCTCCAATGATTTCCTAAGGACTAAGACGCGAGGAAGGGAGGCAAGTGGAGGAGTCGAGGAGGCAATTTAAGCGACATGAGGAGCGATTTGAGTGCGCCCCCTCTGGTCGCGCACTCAAAATCCTGGCGCGCCAGTGAGATCTACGTCATTTTGACGTCACATTGGCGCGCGCCAGCTCGGCTACGGCGATTGTAAAACGGCCTTGAGCTGCCCCCGCACCTCTCTCCAACAGCACTTGTCAGATGTATTAGTGAAATCAAACTATACTATGATGTATTTAAGGCATTCAACTATCAGCTGTGCTTTGTGTAAAAGCATGTGTCTTCTAATTGTCTGGTTCAAATAAAAGGCTTTAATACTGTAGATATAAGACATTTCTCTTTTGGTTTTCTTTTTCCCAGAGCTCATGTCCTACATGAAATGTACTTGGAAGATGGAGTTGATTAAAACCCTTCATTTCTCATGTAAGTGGTACTTTCATAAAAATGTAGATTTATGGGGCACTGTGATTTAGGATTCAAAGACAACTTATTTGTTTATGCCCATTTTATTGCACCACTCTCTTCCTGTTTAAATAGATGTAGAGATTAGGCTAAAGATGTCTGTTAGTCTGTTAGTCACTCTGGCCAATGTGTTTCTCAAATAAAATCAATCCTTAAAGCTGCACTGATCAATATTTTGCGTTATTAACTATGGAAAAAACGACTAGGTATAATGAAAAAGGGGTCGGTCGTAGTGACAAACAAAAGTTGTTCAGTTCTAAGAAGCGTTTTTAGCAACTTCCAGGTTATTTCGTTTCGTAGCCTACAACTTTACTGTTTTGGTTCACTCTCACTGCTCTCTTCAGCACAATTTCCAGCAACAGCAGGCAGCTGTTTTAAGTAAAAAAGTTCTGATAAAGCCACCTAACCAGATAGTCAATACATGGACTTATCGCACAATATATGGAAATGAGCTCGGTAGCTTTTGGTGACACAATATATTGCAATTGATAATTTGTATAATTGAAAATAAAGATTTATTCATTTTGACATACAAATGAATGTTACCAACATTTTACACGCATTAATTCTCCCTTGTGGGGGGAGGGGCTTAGGAGACCGTTTTGGGCTTCAGCAGAAAGGGGGGAGGGACTGAGAAGTTGGCTAAGTCCTGGATCTTCCCAATCCTACCTACAGCACCTTTAAACCAAAACTACATGTATTAAAATCATAGGATTTATTGATTATTCCCAAAACAAAAAAGTAAACTGATAATTGATATTCACCAAATAATTCAAGTTTGTAGCTGATTTGACAATAACCAGTGTATATTCTAAAGCATTTCTTCTTAATTACACTTTGAATTGCAGCTGTGTTTGAAAGGCTCTGTGACACTAAATAAACCTGTTTAGTCTTAAGTCTAAAGCTACATGAGACTCGTAGTAAACCTGCAAACTGTCCCTGAAAGAAATGCTCCCGTGTTGTTAATGGAATTATTTTCTTTGGATGACCAACATGTACCTCCAGACAAAAACCTATATTTAGTATATTATATTTAACATATAAAATCATTTGATCCAAATTATATTTTGGGGGTTTAGGATGCAAATGAGCATTTGTCCCTTGATTTATACATCCAACTATATTACACATGACTGTAGTGCAACTTAACATTTAAACAATAGACTAGCTCAACTAAACCAAATTGCCTCAACAGCAACTAACTAGGATTAACTAAAGAAAACCACAAACAAGGTCCTGGTTTTATACTCACGGCACACGAGCCCCCAACTTGTTACAACCGGCTCACAGGCCACAACAAAAGAGGGAGATGCACAGCAACGTAACAATAATAAAGTGACATTTATTAAATAATGATGCAAACAAGAGAACGATGAGGTGTGATTGTCAGTATCAGTGATGAATGAAGGTGTATGGATGTAATGGAGAATGTGAGGTGCATGTTGTCAGTAGTTAACAAAGGGAAAACTCAAACAGAGAGAAAGCATGTTGGTGCGCAGTCGGGAGAATGCGGCCGCCTGGTCTCGGGGCAGGCGGGGTTAAATAGTCTGGGAGGACCGGCCAGGTGATCACAGTCATCTCATTATCTCCTCCGCTACACCTGCAAGTTAACAAGACAAACCACAGTACACATGTACGACAGGCCCAGGGCCATCACACCAACAAACATTTGTATGCATTTATTTTAAATTCCAGCCGTTGTGGTGGTTCTCACACCACCATCTTCTGCCTGCACCGCCGTTGGGGTCTTCACTATTTACCCATAGCTGGGGCTATTTACCCATAACTGGGACAGTGGATGACGGGCATCAGGGCGTTTCCACTCACCGATGGGCCTACATGCCACGTCTCTGGGGCCCACTGCTGCTCCGAGATCCTGTACAACTTAGCCTGGAACCACAACGGACCAGTTACCATGTGTGCCACGGGGAGGCGTGTACGAGATCTTGGCAGTGGAGAGGCTATGTACCGGCTGAGGAGCCTTACACACTCGGCTCCTCTTTTCGCCCCTGAGAACAAAGGGCTATCCGGTGGCAGTAGCTGAAAGCAGAGAGTGGCAAGCAGAAGCAGCATGCAGCATGCACTAACTACAGCACTACTACTCCAACACTACTGCACTGACGCATCACACGCCCTGCGTGCAAACGCGGACACACACACACACACACACACACACACACACACAGACCCAAACACACACACACACACACACACACACACACACACACACACACACACACACACACACACACACACAGACCCACACACACACACACACACACACACACACACACACACACACACAAACACAGACAGACAGACAGACCCACCCACACACAGACAGACAGACCCACCCACACACAGACAGACAGACCCACCCACACACAGACAGACAGACCCACACACACACACAGACAGACAGACCCACACAGACAGACAGATAGACACACCGACAGACAGACACAGACAGACCCACCCACACACAGACAGACCCACACACAGACAGACAGACAGACCCACCCCACAGACAGACAGACCCACACACACACACACCCAGACAGACCCACACACACAGACAGACAGACAGACAGACAGACCCACACACAGACAGACAGACCCACACAGACAGACAGACAGACAGACAGACAGACACTATACAAGTACAAATCATTTTCTTTTCCTCAGCCAGGCAGAAGCTTTTTGTACCACTTCTTCTTCTTTGGCTTTTGCATGATCTGGCTCTGAAGATCTACCAGCTGGGACCTCATGGTGCTCTCGGTCCTCTCCCAGTCCTGCTCTTTTTCCTGCTGAGTCAGCTTCAGGCTTTCTGTGGCCTGTAGGAGGGATGCCTTGTCCTCCTTCCACTGGTTGAGATTACTCTCCAGCTGCTGTTCAGCCTTGTTCAGAGCAGCCAGGAGGCAGTCACTCACAAAGCTTTGCTCGTCATTCTGATCCACATAGGAGGCTCTTGATTTCTGGCTCTCCTCTAGCAGGGAGGTTTTCTCCTGCTGCCATAGGACACGCTCACTCTCTAGCTGATGTTCACACTTTTTCTCAAGAGCAGCCATGAGGTTCTTGTTGCTTTTGTCCTGCATCTCCAGTTGGGCTCTATGGGAAGTCTGGGATCTTTCCAGTATCTCCTTTGCCTCCTCTGCCTGTTTTTGGAGAGCTTCCTCCATCTTGCTCAATTTATCCTTCAGCTCCTGAGCTTGAGCCCTCTCAATCTCCAGATAGCTCTCCAACGTCACGTTGGTGGTCTTACCTACCGCGAGCATCTGTCTCTCTTTACGAAGCTCGATCTTCTGAGTCTCCACATGGTTTTTAAGGGCCTCCTTCTCTCCCTTCATCTGCTCCAATTCGACTTTCAGGTCTTCAGTAATGAAGTACTGCAGGTCGAGATCTTTCTGGGCTTTTCGCAGTCTGTTGCTGATTTTTCCAAGCTGGGATTTCAGATACTCTTCCCCGGGTGGGGAGTGGACACGTTCAGCCAGAGCCTCATTCAGCTGGGCTCTATGGGAAGCCTGGGATCTTTCCAGTATCTCCTTTGCCTCCTCGTCCTGTTTTTGGAGAGCTTCCTCCATCTTGCTCAATTTATCCTTTAGCTCCTGAGCTTGAGCCCTCTCAATCTCCAGATAGCTCTCCAACATCACGTTGGTGGTCTTACCTACCGCGAGCATCTGTCTCTCTTTACGAAGCTCGATCTTCTGAGTCTCCACATTATTTTTAAGGGCATCCTTCTCTCTCTTCATCTGCTCCAATTCGACTTTCAGGTCTTCAGTAATGAAGTACTGCAGGTCGAGATCTTTCTGGGCTTTTCGCAGTCTGTTGCTGATTTTTCCCAGCTGGGATTTCAGATACTCTGTTTCCCCTGGGTGGGGAGTGGACACGTTCAGCAAGCTGAACTTTCAAGTCACACATCTCCCTCTGCATCAGCTTTTTGTCATGGCTCAAAGTGCTGCCCTCTCTCTGTTGTTGGAGCTGATCGAGGACATTGGCCAGCAAGTCCTCTCGGATGATCAGGTGAACTCTTCCCTCAGATTCACATTGGGTGAGCCTCGCCTCGCTGTCCTTCAGTTCACACCGTACTTGTTCTTCAAGTGAACTGAGATAGAAATTCATTTGCGGTTCAATCTCTCTGGAGTGGAATTCCATGTTTTCCAACTTTGTATTCTGCTGGACCAGTGTTTTTTCTCTTGTTGCAATGTGCACCTTTGGATTGTCACAGTCAAATGACTCTCTGATACCAACTGCTGTCTGAGTGAATTTGTGTCAGAACTAAAGTTGTTTCCCAGTATTCATAGTGTGTCGTTATGACAACAACAACAACATGTATTCTTATGTTTTCAATCCAAATGGTAATTGATTCTATTCCATTCTATCTTTGATTCTATTGTTGCTATGGGATACCAGTTTATGTTTGAATATACAGTATGAATGTAATGATTTCTGATGATTCCTAAAATATGGCAAAGAAAGAACACTTTACGAAATATGGAAAGGAATGAGAAAAAAAAGATGGATGCATGGAAGAGCAGTACACACAAGTATGCGCCAGTTGGGACGCCATTTTCTCTAACTCCAATAACCATGTGTGCTCAGCAACTACCTATTATTTAAGATGTGCATATATCGCAATAAAACATTATTTTTTTTACTTTTATTCAAACTGTCCAATACTTTTTATGTTGGATTTGTTTAGCCCCTGCTCATGTTTATCTTGTACATTTAAAAGTTGTCGTAAAGGAAGCGAAATATGAAGCTATCCCTATCCCTCGCTGCTGCAACGGTGAGAATTTCCCCATTGTGTGAATAAAGGGCTTTTCACACGGGGAGCGACACTTCACCTGCATAGTCGCGTGGATCGGCGGGATCTCACTCCTCATATGAAGGACAACGCTCTGCGATTAAACGCCAGGCGATCAATGTATGGTAACCATGGGGATTCTGTGCACTACTGTATCCCTGCCGTACAACTGAATGAGATCAGCTGACTGTGGTATCATATGTCCCTAATCACAGGTCCATTTATAACAAAAAGTGGCAATCCTAGTATTTTCCTAACTACAATCTGTTATTGTTGATAGCTAAAGTTAGCTAAATTAGCATAGTCATAATTACGGATGTTACCCGATAAATACAGTCTTGTACTGATGCTCTGACAAGCTGAAGCCCCGCTGTCTATGTCCTGATAACTGTTTAGAAAACAGTTTTATATTTTAGTGAACTCACAAAGAGCAATAATCAGTTTCTTGTTCATTGATTTGCACGGCGTGTTGCTTGCGTAGGGAAAAGTTCAACACAATTCAACTCTTGCAGCGGGCGGGCGTGTGCATGTGATGAGCACAAACGCGTGTTTCACAGGATTGCGCCCGCTTGTAGCGTCGCGCGCGCGCGTGTGTGTGTGTGTGTGTGTATGTTTTCAGCCTTAATGGCGTCAGTACAGAACAGTCTTCTCTTTATTCTATCTGATAACAATATAATCTGCAAATAAAGAAATGTTCACCAATTAATTCTACTCTGTGTTTTCTGATTCCTTCATGTACTAACAGAGTCATAATGGAAAGTTAATATTCCTTACTGCCTCTACTAGAAGTACAACCTCCCTCCTCTTGTCCACTTCTAGTAGTGGAGCTTCCCTCTGTTGGCTTGAACAGCTCTGTTCTCACGGAGCACTCAAATTTGTCTGAAAACAGATAGAAATGCACCCAAAGTTACCTGAGAATTAACAGAAATATAATAACTCTGGCTAGTTTTAGAAGTTGCAATTTGGATGCACATGACCATCTAATCTAATATTGATGTAAAAACATCTCACACATCTTAAACGTCCAACTAGTCGTCTCTGCAGTGTGTCCCATTCTGCCTCTCTGTCCCTCCAGACACATTCACACTTCCTCAAACCAGTTCACTGCCATTCTCTTCCTGTCCACCAGATGTCCTCTGACTTTTTCTCCTGTCCCAGTCGCCTCACTCAGTTCAGTCAGGACTCTCATCAGTGTTTTAACCGTTTGCTGAAACTAGTCTCAGTGAGCCCAAACCTTCCAGGGGTTTTCAACACAATTCAATAAACGTCTCTTTGTTCTAATAAAGTGTGGACTGTCTTTCTGATGTTTATCTGGTCCTCATTAGAGGGTAAAACCTGCAGAGCTCTGCTGCTGGTGTTACCCAAAACCCAAACATTTTTCTTTCAGTTCTCAGGAAAACAATTACAAAGCTACGATGAGGAACCAACTAACAATCTTCAAATGTGCAACTTCCTGATCAAGACGTTGTCTACTGTCACAATCTGTACTGTTTTTAATTTAAAGAAGCAGCACGTCAGAGACTTTGACAGTCGAGAGCGTGACACAGAGAGAGAAGCACAATGGCTCAGTTCAGATGGATTATAATGTCTTCATTTCTGATGCTGCTGTTTCAGTTTACAGGTAAGAGAAGACAAGTTCTGTTGTAACGTGGTGAGTTTAGTGAACTCCTGGAAAAAACAAAAATTGAGACACATTTGCAAGCTTATCTAAAACGATCGTCACACTAACTAAGAACGTAACAATCACATTTATATTTCCGTTTAGTTTTTACATTTCTCTCTTTGTCACAACAGCTGCATCTTGGCAACCATCCTTCTCCACTGTCAGAGCTGGAGATGAAGTCACTCTGTCTTGTGGAAATGTGATAGATGATCGGGATACGTGTGACAGTACTACCTGGACCTTCAGCGGTTCAGGAAACACAGTGACGCTGTTTGAACATGGGCGGATTCACAAAGAAGTCAAAGTTAAATCAGACAGACTGAGTGTTACAGAGAAATGTTTTCTGGTTATAAAGAAGGTCACAGAGGAGGATGCTGGTCAATACACCTGCACACAGCTCAGATCAAAACAAGAACTATCCCACTATCAATACTCTGGGGTTGATTTGTCTGTTGTTACAAGTGAGTATTTACATCATAGTGTTTTCAAACTGTCTTTTTTAGAACAATATACTGAAATGTTTCAATAGTCATTATTACTGTAATGACATGTATATTTCTTTAATTGTCTTTCTCTCTCAATATCTCCGTTTTCACCAGTGACTGAACAGAAGGACACTGATCGGGTCATCTTTTTCTGCTCTGTGTCGCCACGTCATGCGTGTGTACACACAGTGAAGTGGCTGTATGAGAGTGATAAGAATGACGTGGAGACAAGACAGCTTCCCTGTTCAGCCACTGTGACTGTTACAACATCTCACCTTAATCAAACGTCAAAATATTCAAAGTTTTTGAAATGTGAAGTGACTCATGAATACAGTAGAGAAGTGCAGCTGTTTCCCTTCATCCCTCCTCAGTCCTCAGGAGAGAAACCAGGTGAGAATATGATGCGCTGTTTAAAATCACTTTGTAGATAATTATATAAAACATTTGTTCGGAAATGAGCTTTTAATATTTTATCACTGTCATTTGTTTTTCTTTTATAACTTTACAATTAGCTGCATTTTGTTGTTGGATTTGTTGACATGATGATGCAACAATGACAAACACTCAGATATTAGAAACATAGAGATAGCACAAGAACACACAAACACCTCTGACTATACACTTCTAACTTCTCTTTTCAGGTTTGTGGAGGATCATTGTGTCTCTGGGTTTCGCAACCCTCATAATAATTGTTGTGGCGATCAACATATGGACAAGAGCTAAAGGTGTGAACATTCACAGATGAAACTTTTATTTAAAAAAAGTTTGATTAAACTGGATTTTTATTTAGGAATTTGAAGTTGACTTTTGTCGTTTTCTCTTTTTAGAGAACAAAACCCAGACGGAAGAAAACATTGTGAGTTGAAACAGACAATAATTAAATGTTTAAACAATAATAATTGTTGTATGTATGTTTTCCTGTGTTTGTATATTTATTCTGTATACTTATGTTTAGTCATCCCCTTGTTTATGGTGATTACCCTGTCTTGACTGTGTTCTGTGTATTGTGTGTTTTTTGGTTAATTCCTGTGTTCTCTGTTCTCTGTTGTGTCAAGTTTCTGTGTTTAGTTGATTTCATGTTTTCTGTCAGTTGTTCCTGTTTCCTGTTTTATTTTGATAGTCTGTTTTCTGTCTTGTCATGTCCAGCTATACTTTGTGTTTTCCCGCCTTGGTTGATTGTCCTGCCCCGCCCTGATGTGTTCCACCTGTTGTCTCACCTGTTCCTGGTTTGCTCGTCTCCTAGTTTATTTAGCCTCTGTGTTTCCCTTTGTGTCTTGTCAGATTGTTTTGTGTCCTTGAGCTGTCAGTTTGTGTGAGTTTGTGTGCTTCTCTGTGTCTGTTCTGGTCTGTCTTTACCCCTCCTGTATTTCCCTGGTTTTTGACTCCCTTGGTTTTTCTTGGATGCCTTTTACTTGTTTTGGAATCAGTTTTTGCCTGCTGCTTCAACCAGGACTCCCTTTGTTCATGTTAACATATACAAATAACAACGTAACAAATAACTTTACAGAGCAAGATCAGTGCTTGTGATATTTGTTATTTACTTTAAACTGTGGGTTAAGTGTGGACTCACTCTGAGAGTGTGTTATAGGAAAGTAATGAGTCATGCTCTCATCTACTCCAATACCCATCACTCTTTCTCTTGAGCAAGGCACTAAAGCCCAGCTGTTCCTCTGGAGCTGATCTGTGTTTCAACATTTAATTGCTCCATTTTCACAGGAGCATAATGATGAAGGTGAAGATACGGTGAACTATGAAAACGATGCTGAGGCTTCCTCCTCTGTCTGACTCCACTGATCAACATCAACTAACCACAGAGTCCACTGCTGTTAAATATAATCTCATCATAATTAAATAGGTTGATGACAAAATAATCATAAAATCGTTTTAAGATTCTGGATGATTGATAACATAGTGAGCCGCCTGTGAGTCAGTCCAGAACCTAAACTTAATCTAACAGGACATACTTCTGTCCATACTGTAAATATCTGATTTATAGTCTATACAGTGTTTATATCATACCTCCAGCTGTTTATCCTGTATATCATGTCTTATATTAGCATTACTTTATTCTATATATCATGATAAATGGACATTACTCTGCTTTTTGCACTTAAACTGCATGTCATCTCAGTACTTTTTACTCTGTACAATTACAATAAAGCTTAATCTAATATTGAATCAAAATGTTCTTCTGGTTTCAAAATGTATCTGAGTTTAAGATTTATTGGTTATTTTAGGAGATGCAGCAGTTTGTGACTTTTTGTCCCTCAGTGTACAGAAGTGAGTTTGATTGACTTTAATTTAAACATATTGGACTACAGTAAGTGTTTGGATTTAATGAGCTTTAAGTCTTAATGGAATCTGTAACAATCCCTTCTTTGTTATGGCTGATAATATAAATTTGCAAATAAAAGTATTAATGTTCAGTTTTACAAGTGTTTTGTAGTTCTCTCTCTCTCTCACTCTTCAGCAAACAGACGACAACACAAGCTCGCCTCTGCTCAGCTGACCTTTTTTCCTCTCAGCTCTCGTAGTAAACCTTCCCTCTGTTGAGTTGAACACCTCTGTTTGCACTGGGCTCTAACATTTGTCGATGTAACGTATAAATGAGACTTTGACAGTTGAGAGCGTGAGACCGAGAGAGAAGCACGATGGCTCAGTTCAGATGGATTATAATGTCTTCATTTCTGATGCTGCTGTTCCAGTTTAAAGGTAAGAGAAGACAAGTTCTGTTGTAATGTAAGTTTAGTGAACTCTTGGAAACTAAGAATAAGACATTTGCACGTATACAAACTATATACATAAGAGCAGGGAAGTGCACAGACATTTTGTAGAGCAGATGTGCGCATTGGCAACACGCGGCTCAACAAGCCGACAAATAGCCTATACGTAATTCCCTCCACTGAAAATCTATATCTTTCATAAAAATACCCATCAGGGAATGTTAACAGGGTTGTCGGTCTCTAAATGTTTTAACTTTTCTGAATGCATCTCTTTCTTTCTTTCTCTCTCTCTCTCTCTCTCTCTCTCTCTCTTTCTCTCTCTCTCTCTCTCTCTCTCTCTCTGCGCCCCGAGCTCCACCTGATCTTCTAACGGTGATGCCGTTATCAGCCGACTATTGATTGGTCAGTAGACGGTGCTTTTACACCGGTTGATCTCTAATCTCCAACATAACCTGCTCCCGACCAGGTTAGGTGTACAGCATATGTTACCACGGTGATTGAACCCGGTAACAACTGATCCACCTTCGTGATACAGAAAACCCTGGGTTGAACCTGAAGTTACAAACACAGGACTTTTACCCAGGAGACCGGGGTTTGCGTCCCGCGTGTCACATTTCCGCGTGTCACATTTACTAAACCCAACCGTCCCATTCTTCTTTTCCTAAACCCAACCGTCCCGCTTGTCATGGAAATGTAAGCCCACCCACGAACTTTTCCTTAACTTAAGGTATGTTTCAATTGAAGCCTTTTGTATTTCGCTTTGCCTTTGATTGACTTTAATTTAATCATATTGGACTACAGTAAGTGTTTGGATTTAACTCGCTTTGAATTTTAATGGAATCTGTAACAATCCCTTCTTTGTTATGGCTGATAATAATATAAACTTGCAAATAAAAGTATTAATGTTCAGTTTTACAAGTGTTTTGTAGTTCTCTCTCTCGCTCTTCAGCAAACAGACCACAACACAAGCTCGCCTCTGCTCAGCTGACCTTTTTCCTCTCAGCTCTCGTAGTAAACCTTCCCTCTGTTGAGTTGAACACCTCTGTTTGCACTGGGCTCTAACATTTGTCGATGTAACGTATAAATGCATCTAAAATAATCGCTCAGGCTGAATTCTGAAGAAGTGTTCAGGAGAATAATGACGAAAGGTCAGGGGATTTCTACAGAGAGAATGAAGCTAATATTACACATCACTTCAAAAGGTAAAAGAGGAGATGAAGTCAGTGTTAGGAAGTGACTCCATCATTATCACAGGAAGTAGATGCTATATTCATTTTTAAGAAGCAGCGTGTCAGAGACTTTGACAGTTGAGAGCGTGAGACCGAGAGAGAAGCACGATGGCTCAGTTCAGATGGATTATAATGTCTTCATTTCTGATGCTGCTGTTCCAGTTTAAAGGTAAGAGAAGACAAGTTTTGATGTAATGTGGTGAGTTTAGTGAACTCTTGGAAACTAAGAATAAGACATTTGCACGTATACAAACTATATACATAAGAGCAGGGAAGTACACAGACATTTTGCAGAGCAGATGTGCACATTGGCAACACGCGGCTCAACAAGCCGACAAATAGCCTATACGTAATTCCCTCCACTGAAAATCTATATCGTTCATAAAAATACCCATCAGGGAATGTTAACAGGGTTGTCGGTCTCTAAATATTTTAACTTTTCTGAATGCACCTCTCTCTTTCTTTCTTTCTCTCTCTCTCTCTCTCTCTCTCTCTCTGCGCCCCGAGCTCCACCTGATCTTCTAAGAACGGTGAAGCCATTATCAACCGACTATTGATTGGTCAGTAGACGGTGCTTTTACACCGGTTGATCTCTAATCTCCAACATAACCTGCTCCCGACCAGGTTAGGTGTACAGCATATGTTACCACGGCGATTGAACCCGGTAACAACTGATCCACCTTCGTGATACAGAAAACCCTGGGTTGAACCTGAAGTTACAAACACAGGACTTTTACCCAGGAGACCGGGGTTCGCGTCCCGCGTGTCACATTTCCGCGTGTCACATTTACTAAACCCAACCGTCCCATTCTTCTTTTCCTAAACCCAACCGTCCCATTCTTCTTTTACTAAACCCAACCGTCCCATTCTTCTTTTACTAAACCCAACCGTCCCATTCTTCTTTTACTAAACCCAACCGTCCCGCTTGTCATGGAAATGTAAGCCCACCCACGACCTTTTCCTTAACTTAAGGGGCCGTGTTCATTTTATGGAATTCTTCCGTGGGCCCATCACGGAATTTTCGGCGATCCGTCTTAATTTCACGGAATTATTCTGTGGGCCCATCACGGAATTTTTTACAATTCCGTGAAACTGCCACAGATTTTGAGTTAAGGGGCCGTGTTCATTTCACAGAATTCTGTGAGATCAGGTTGCTTATAACATAAGCTAGTAGCTCATGCACGTTAGTAAGACAAGTTTGGACAAAGTTGTTTTTGTCTTTTGGCTAATTAGCTGTAAAGTTGAGGCACTGGTTGCTTAGTCTTTTGTCATCACCACTCACCTCCACACAAGCCAACAAAAATGGAAAAAGCTTCCTGAAAAAAGGGCATTTCCCTCGAGGAAGAAAAAGGGGACAGATGCTCAAGCCCCTTTGATGTCTATGTGTGCACGTGCCTGCCCTTATGCAGATATATTTATGTTTCAGTTCATCACTTTTACCTCTCTTTCTCAACAGCAGCAGCTGGGAAATATTACTCCTTCAATGTCAGAGCTGGAGATGAAGTCACTTTATCCTGTGAGAATGTGTTAGATGATCAGGATAAGTATGACAGTAGTACCTGGACCTTCAGTCATTCAGGAAACACAGAGACGCTGTTTGAACACGGGAAAATACACAACAATGCCAAAACTAAATCAGACAGACTGAGTGTTACAGAGAAATGTGCACTGGTTATAAAGAATGTCACAGAGGAGGATGCTGGTCATTACACCTGCAGATACAGTACAGGACAGCATAATGCAGACACTGAAAATGATCTGTCTATTGTCACCAGTGAGTATTTAAATCAGGATGTTTTCAAACTTTCCTGTTAGAACACAATACTGAAACATTACAATCATTATGATTTCAGTTATTAAAGGTGCAGTAGGTAGGATTGTGAAGATCCAGGACTTAGCCAAAATGTTGTAACATCTACAACTTCTCAGTCCCTCCCCCCTTTTGTATTTCATCATTCATGATATACTGTACAGTTTTGTTAATGTATCCGTTAAGATGATGATGCAGCAACAACAACAACGACTACAATATTTCCAGGAACAATGAAACCACAATCAACAACAGGAAATAAAAGGACATCAGAAGAGACAAACAACTCAACATCTGAAAATGATGATGGAAGAAAACCAGAAGGTAGTGACTGAACATAACAGAACTATACATTTACAGTTAGAAAAGACATGCAGGCAAAAGACTCTTTGTTCATTCAGATCTCAGAGATATAAAGACAGCACAAAAACATGCTAACAAGTAGCTCGTCATCATAACACCTCTGACTATATTTAACACTTCTAACTTCCCTTTTCAGGCTGGTGGAGGATCATCTTCGTGCCCGTGGGTTTAGCAGCTCTCATAACAAGTGTTGTGGTGGTCAACATATGGACAAGAGCTAAAGGTGAGAACATTCACAGATGAAACTTTTATAAACAAAATGTTTTGATAAACATTCATCATTGTGAGTTTAAAACAGCCAATAATTCAATGTTTATACATTTATAACTTTACAGAGCAAAATCAGTGTTTGTGACATGTTATTTACTTTTAACTGTCGGTTAAGTGATAGAACAGAACAGAACTACATTTACAGTCAGAAAAGACATGCAGGCAAAAGACTCTTTGTTCATTCAGATCTCAGAGATATAAAGACAGCACAAGAACATGCTAACAAGTAGCTCATCATCATAACACCTCTGACTATATTTAACACTTCTAACTTCCCTTTTCAGTCTCGTGGTGGTGGCTGCTGATCGTTGTGTCTGTGGCTGTTGCAGCTCTCTTAATAATCACTGTGGCTGTCTTCAGATGGAGGAGAGCTAAAGGTGAAGACATTCACAGAGGAAACTTTTGTAAAATGTTCACTGAGGAAGCTAAACCAAACTTTCTTTCTTTTCTTTCCAGGGAAAAAACTAATCACAAATAACGACATGGTGAGTTTTAATACTGAATACTCAAAGTTTGATAAAATCGTGACTTTATATTGTATAGTTCTATACCTGAAAGAGAAAAAATATATATATATTGTCGACCCTATTGTACAGAAATTAAAATTGTTCAGCAGCAAAGGTCAAAGGATGCATTGTGATGGGAAAAAAGAAAAGTGAGCAACACAAACAACAAACAGCCTCCACAATGCCCACAGAGTTGAATCAACTCATCTTATATTGGCTGTATTTGTTGTGGGACAGTTGTATTGGATTACATTGCACAGATGATGATGATGATGATGTTTGCCCGCTTATAAAAGCTACACAGCAACTAGAATCGAAGGAAATGAAATAGACAAGTTAATAAGTATTAATCAAGATGTTACTGATCAGTCTTTATGTCGTCTCCTCTGTGCAGGCTGATCCTGAAGGTGATGTTTCCTACGCCTCCGTCAGCTACACCAAGAAGACCAACAGGAGAGCCCAGGTAAACTATCTAATATATCACAGTGTTGGTGTTAATGGATTAGTAATCTTTTTAATCCTTGAAGCAGATATTAATGATTCATGATTCTGAGTCTCAGCCTCTGTGTTCCAAGACAAGTTTGCTGTGAATTTTCATGATAACAACACAATGAATGGCGGAGTTTTGTCGGTGCCCCCTATTAGATACAGCAGCACCACCATCAGACCAACATGTCCACTTCACACACAAGATATTTCATAATCTAATTAGCAGATTAAAGCAAAGACAATATTACAGTTGTTGGCAGCAAAATCAGGAAGTTGTGTTAGGATGTCATTTATGAGTTGTATTCTTTCCCTCTAGGTCTTTGTTGATGATGATGATGATGAAGGTGATGCAGTGACCTACAGCGCTGTTAAAACCTCCTCCTCTTCTGCTGCAGCCTGTGCTGATCCCAGCGTCCTCTACGCTACCATCAACAAACCAAAAAAATAAGATGTTGTGTTTTTATAAAAGTGATGACTGTTTGGATCATAGATTTAGAAATGTAAGGTCAAAGCAAGCAGAGTTATTATAAGATTGATCCTAAAAGTTGGTCACACTGTTTCTTTTCTTGGCTTAATTGCAGCAAAGTGAGAATCCAGCACCAGCTCTATAACACATGTAGCCAGTGAGAGAGTAGAGACTCCCTCTAGAGGTGGAGAGGGTGAGACAAAGAGGCAGACATATATTCTGTATTCTTAGAACTGTGACCCAGCATGGGCACAACGAAGGTTTTGTACAAGTAATTATTATCTGTATTGTTATACCATTAAAGTGAATATTGCTTTTGTTCTGTAAATCTTATTGTTTTATGCTTTGCTTTATTGAATAAATGATTAGTCCTACACAATTGCAAATGTATTTCTTTGTATGTTCAACACATTTTTAGTGAGATGTATTTTTCTGTGTTTAACCAGCAACAACTAGATGCCTAACACTCAGGGCATGAAGTTAACTTTTTTGACCACCAGCCACTGTGGCAGGTGGATTTTTAAATCCACCTGCCACAGGGACTTTTTACCAGCCAGTTTTTTTTGTGTATAATAAAGGTGAAAAACAGGAATTGCAGTGTCTCTATGATCCTATCCTGTCCTATTGATGGTAGCCTACTCGTGGACATTGCGCAGTCATCACGTGCTGTAGTATGGGGGCCCGCCTTGATAATCCTGCATAGGGGCCCGGTGTTGGCTCGTTACGCCACTGCATATAAGAGATGAGATGACTGACAAAATCAGGAGTAGCCTACGCCACCACAACAACAAAACACTGGTGAATGTGCACCATAACACAAGAATTTTTTATGTATAGTTCTTAAAAATAAAAAAATAAATAAAAAGGAAACTTGTTTTGGGGAGAATAATACTTATTACTATTAATTCATTACTCTGGGCTGAGATTTCCTAGGAACCTTACCAAAAAGGCTCAGGATGCTGCAAATGTTGGTAAAATATGAAAAAGGCTGGTGGATTTAAGACACAAAATAAGAATGTATTGAATGAATCAAATATGAACATATCTGTCATTTTCAGTGGCTTGTTAATCTTTACATTGTTAGTTAATTTCCTATCCTGGCCTGGGACACACATTTAATAAAGTACTTGTTGGACTTTAACTTATCATTGCACTTACAATAACAAGAGTAGCTGTCCTCAATTTAGGTCATCATGTAGGTCTCATCTGCGTTTTTTCCTGCATCCACCGTGTGCGTTTGTGTGTGATTGTGTGTGTATCTGTGCGTGTGTTTGCGTGTGTGTGTGTGTGTGTGTGTGTGTGATTGTGTGTGATTGTGTGTGCGCGTCAGTCGCGGGGGAAACGGAGCAGCCCCGCCCGCTGCAGAGAGCCGACAGTATTGAAACAGCAGCAGCGTACATTAATGTTAAAATGTCTACATGTTGGCAGGACGGTCTCAAATGTTTTGCACGGTCTTTCGCTGTACGTTTTGTTGGTAAATGTGAGATGTTCGAGTCACACACACGTCTCGTCTTCATATCAGAAACTAGGAAATTAACTTCACCCGTTCTCACTCCCGCTTGGTCAGTGGCTGCACGTGGGACTGCTGGGATTGTTTGAGTATTGAAAATGCGATAGGGGGCCCCGGCTGTCAATCAATGTCTTCCAGTGATGCGGGCCCCTGATTGGACCAGGCCCGTAAGCAACGGCGTACCCTGCTTACCGATAGTTAGGTGTCTGAATCACTCAATTCTCATTGGCTACCTGCCAACGTGGCAGGTAGATTGACAGTTTCACCCGCCAATCACAAAAGTTACCCGCATTTGGCGGGTGGGCGCATGCCAATTTCATGCCCAGCTAACACTAACCTAAACCTAATTCTGACCTGAACCTCAAGACCAAGTCCTAACCCTCAAACAGGCCTCTGAAATGTCAGGACCAGCCAAAATGTCCCCCCTCACTCTGTTTTGGTCGTTACAGTACATGCCCTGCTGTGCCACGCTACATACTGTAACGCCCTGCAGTGCCCCGCTATGACATGAACTACTACGACTACCTATTTTCTAGTCACTGTTCCATTATCTTTATTGTGACTATTATTGCCACTGTTCATCACACCCCCAACCGGCACCGTCAGACACCAACTACCAAGAGCCTGGGTCTGGCCGAGGTTTCTCCCTAAAAGGGAGTTTTTCCTCGCCACTGTCGCACTAAATGCTTACTCTTGGGGGAATTACTGGAATTGTTGGGTCTTTTTATAGAGAATTATATAGTGTGGTCTAGACCTACTCTATCTGTAAAGTGTCTCGAGATAACTCCTGTTATGATTTCATACTAGAAATAAAATTGAATTGAATTGAATTGGTCCTTAGTATGTAGCAAATACAAGAAGAGAAACACACACACACACACACACACACACATACACACACACACACACACACACACACACACATACACACACATACACACACACACACACACACACACACACACACACACAGTTCCTGCAGTGTAGTGCCTCTCCATCATATGCTGCTGTGATGAGTAAATGAGGTGCAGGTGGGAGATAAACGGGAAAGCTCAGGTGAGGAGAGTTGAGGTGATTGCAGGACAGATGGGAGCATAGACAGTATATAATGGACCAACAGATCCCGTGTCTCTGGACAGAGACCAGTGAAGAATATTAGAAGCACTTTTCCGGTGAGTGCTGAGCGTTACTGCGCAGCCTCTAACTGAGAGAGACAATGTAAATGTGCCGTGAACAACGTGTCTGAAAGTTGTAAGTCTTCTGGTAGCTGTGCCAAGAGAAATCTCAATCATTCCCAATCTTGCAGAGACGGAGAGCGTAGGTATATGTAAGGAGATAATATAGGCACAGGCTAATTATTGCTAACTAAAATGCTAGTTAACATTAGTAATTAAACTTAAACGGCTAATGTAAGTCGAAACTGCCTGCGAGCTTCTCCTGACTATATGGTAATTCCTCTACTATGTGACAGTAAGTCGCGTAATCGGTAATGGAGCCTTTTATACATTGTTGTGTTTCTTTAGAAATAAACAATGGACAAATGGAGTCTTTAAACGCTTCAGATTAAAGTTATTCACTGTCAAAGTGACGTCAAAATGAATGGCAGTCAATGGAATGCTAACGGCGGGTGAGTGCTTGTTAGCATCAAAATGGCACCATAGGAGCTATGCGTTGTGAGGAGAGGCTTACCCCCTTGGATGGGAGTGGCAGGATGTGGGATGAAAGGAGAAGTGTGAGGGCATCTGGTGGACAGGTAAAGAATGATTCTGAAGGCTCTTGTGAAAAGTGGAAATGTGGCTGAAGAGGGGGACAGAGAGGCAGAATGAGCAGGAATACACACAACTGAGGCAGACATCGTGATAATATTACACATTGTGTTTGGCTTCATTGAGCTTAAATGGAATCTGTAACAATCTTGCCTTTTATGTGGCTGATAATAATATAAATTGCAAATAAAACCATTGTTCAGGTTTACAAGTGTTTTGTATTTCTATCTCTCTTCACAACACAGACCACACTACAAGCTTGCCTGTGCTCAGCTGACCTCTGTTGGGTTGAACACCTCTTTCTGCGCTGGGCTCTAACATTTGTCTAAATAACATAAATGCATGTAATGTGACAAGAAAATGCACAAATGTGTTAATGCAAATGATCTCTTCCCTGGAGCTTTAATATGACTCTGAGTTATTATATTAACATTAAAGGACTGTGTGCAGAGCATGAAAAACCCTGAAGTGGTAACGTCACACACACTCGGATAAAACATCTTCTTCCTTAGTCTATAAAACATTTCAAAACAACATGAACAGGCCTGCGTTACATGTGTTCAGAAGTGGGATTGGCAGGACTTGATGCTCTACCTTCAAGTAATTAAAAACAGTTTAGTCATACACTCATTATTGTGTTCATCATTAATGTTTCTGATGATTATCTGGTCATAATTAAGGGGGTAAAACCTGCAGAGCTCTGCTGCTGTTGTTGACCACATTCTCACCAAAGCACTTTAAATGACAAACCTGGATTTTATTGTTGAAGCTAAAGTTGACTTTCTTTTGTCTTTTTGTCTTTCAGGGAACAAAACGGAAGAAAACATTGTGAGTTTAAACAGCCAGTAAGGAAATGTTTAAACAATTATAACTTTACAGAGCAAAATCAGTGTTTGTGACATGTTATTTGCTTTTAACTGTCGGTTAAGTGGGAACTCACTCTGAGAGTGTGTTAGGAAAAGTGATGAGTCATGCTCTCATCTGCTCCAATAACCATCACTCTGTTCCTCTTGAGCAAGGCACTAAAGCCCAGCTGTTCCCTCTTTGTTTCAACATTTATTTGCTTTATTTTCACAGGAGCATAATGATGAAGATGAAGATGAAGATACGGTGAACTATGAAAACAATGCTGAGGCTTCTTCCTCTGTCTGACTCCACTGATCAACAACATCAACTAACCACAGAGTCTACTGCTGTTACATATCTCAACTTATTTTATACATAACAAAAGAATCATGAAATCATTTTAAGATTTTGGATGATTGAATCAGTCCGGAACCCAAATTCCATCTGAAACAGATCACTTGTTATATTCTTTTATTTCTTATTAAGTTTCCTTAAATATTGCTCTCGCATACCTTTACACATTTATGCTGATGTCCATATATCTGAACTATAGTCTATAAAAAGTTATTTGTATTATTCCTCCAGCTGTTTATTCTGTATATCATATCTTATATTAGCATTACTTGTACTAACACCTGCACTATATATGTTTTATACAATGTGATGAAGGTGCTGGTGAGGCTGGTCTTGGCCTACCTTAGGCTGCAGGTGAGATCTTCTCTGGACCCTCTACAGTTTGCCTACCAGCCTCGTCTGGGAGTGGATGACGCTGTCATCTATCTTCTGCAGCAAGATCATTTGCACCTGGCGGCACTGTGAGAATCACATTTTTTGATTTCTCCAGTGCATTCAACACCATCCAGCCACTGCTACTAGGTGAGAAGCTGCAGATGATGGTTGTCGGTGCGTCCACAGTCTCCTGGATCTCTGACTACCTGACAAGCAAACCACAGTTAGTCCGTCTGGACCGTGTTCTGTCTGATGTGGTGGTGAGTGGTACGGGGATTCCACAGGGGACTGTGCGGTCTCCTTTTCTGTTCACCTTATACACCACAGACTTCCAGTACAACTCAGAGTCATGTCACCTACAGAAGTTTTCTGTTGACTCATGCAGTTGTTGGGTGTATAAGGGATGGACAGGAGGGGGAGTACAGAGCGCTGGTGGACAACTTTGTGGAGTGGACTGGTAAGAATCACCTGCTGCTGAACGTGGATAAGACCAGAGAGATGGTGATTGACTTCAGGAGGAAGGGAACGGCTCCGCAGCCCCTTTGCATTCTGGGTGGAGATGTGGACATGGTTGAAGAGTACAGATATCTGGGTGTCAACATCGACAACAGGCTGAACTGGAAAAACAACAGTGCTGCTGTTTGCTAGAAGGGGATGAGCAGACTCTATTTCCTGAGGAAGCTGAGATCCTTCAACGTGTGCAGCAGAATGTTGGAGATGTTCTCCCAGTCTGTTGTGGCCAGCGCTCTGTTCTCCTCCTCCATCTGCTTGGGCAGCAGCATCGGAGCCAGCGACACAAACAGACTGAACAAACTGATCAGGAAGGCTGTAGAGGCTGCAGAGGCGGCGTCAGCCGATTTTGCCGGGGCTTTAGCCCCGAATGTATTTTGAAAAGTTGACTGACAAATATGAAACCAGACAATAGCCTATGTAAACGTGCCTGATCGCCGGCCATTCATACGCTTATTTCTCAGCGCCTGTCACAAAGCGATCCCTCCTCTAGGCTCTCTTTTTCTCTCTCTCTCTCCGATAGAAAGAGACAGGATGAGCGGGGAAAACGGGTAATTGTAGCCTATATGTGGCTGTGTGTGTGTGTGTGTGTGTGTGTGTGTGCGTGTGTGTGTGTGCGTGTGTGTGTGTATGTGTCTCTCTCTCTCTGTCCGTCCGTCGGTCTCTCCCTCCGTGTGCCTGATTGCGTGTCTTGCTTTGAGAAGTCAAGACTACGAAAATCACCATGAACCTAGAGTGAGAACTCACCCGCTCAGCACAGGTACGAGACTACAAGACCGCCGCCGTGGTACAGACTCATCGAAAATCCAGCAGATCAGATAAGCAAAGCCCATGACGTGTTGTCGCCATAGCGACTGCAAGCAACAGTGATTAGACTGTGTTGAAAGCGCAACTTTTCAAGCTGAAGCCAAGAAGCGCTCTACCATTAGGCTACGTTCAAGTTAAAGTGGTGTGAGAAGTGGTTCAACTTGGAAATTGCAACTAACTACTCAGCTCTATTAACCTTGCATTACAGTGCTTAGCCTACATGTTTAGGGATGAATCTAATGTGCTGGTGTTTCTGGTTGTTACGTGCTACAAGGTGTAAAGGGGAATCTAACTCCATATGGGAGTGAATAAGTTTTGAGTATAAGGTGAAAGAAAAGGACAAGTTTAAGTACTCCTCCACAACTCCTCCAAACCTCAGAGAACACAGATGGGATGAGTTATATTTTGAATGTGTACAAAGTTTTGAACATGAGCTTGGAACACATGAACTATTACAGTCCAGGGGTTTATTAATTTAATAAAATGAATGAATGTATCATGGAGGTGAATAATTGTCATATGCACATTTAAGGAGGTTACTTCCCCAACAAAAGACGCAAAAGAGGAGGGAAGAGTAAATGTTGCCTATAGGCTACATGTGTGCTGACTCAGATATAATTAGAAAAGTCGATCCAAAGGAGAATAAATAGTTGAAAGCAATACAGAATGCCTCAGAGCCTTACTGCAATATATTCCATTATGGTTTTATATTTGGATTGTAATCTATGTTTCCCTTCACATGAAGATATTTCCAGCATAAATTGATTCAGAAAAAGGTAGAAATAGGTGCATAAAAATTCACCTGAATGCAGGAAATTAAGTGTTTAATGTTCAAAATTAACATCACCGCATAATATGTCGCCACACAGATCTGGAAACAAAACCTTGGCCTTTGGGTTGCCAGACAAGTTATGATTAGGCCAAATGTTGGTACAATCTAACCAACATCTACAAACGGCACAGCTAAAATGAACATACACCTGCTATTAATAACAACAACAAGCCAATTGCTGTTTTGCATTGATTCAGTTTAATTAAATGGGTCGGGGCTAAGCCCCGAACCTCATCAAGTCCTAGAAACGCCCCTGGAAGGCTGGCTCCGTTATTGGCTGCAAACAGGACACATTTGAAGCTGTGGTGAAAAGGAGGTCACTGAACAAACTGTTATCTATCATGGATAACCCCGACCACCCTCTCCACCCCCCCACACTGGTCCAACAGAGGAGCACCTTCTCTAAGAGGCTCCGACAGCTGCAATGTCGCACGGACCGCTACAAGAAATCATTCCTACCTAGGCAATTAAACTTTTTAACACTTCATCACTGAGTGTTAGATGAGACTCATAGACATCACAACTGCAGTAAGTGCAACTTGCACGATAGGTTTATCTACATCTTTATCAACACTAGTTAAGTAATTGTACATTTTTATTCCCAACTTGTATATATTTTAAATATTTGTTCTTGTATTCTATCCTATTATTATTTCATGTATGTTGTATCCTATTATCTCATGTATATTCTGTATGAGTGCTGTGTGTCTGATATTTTGCTGCTGTAACACGGTAATTTCCCATTTTTGGGATCAGTAAAAATCTATCTATCCATCTATATATCTACCTGCGCTGCGACTTTAACTGCTGCAGATGTTCTAACTGTGTATATCTTAGCATATTCATATCCACCCCTTACAGTTTATTCTATACATTATAATATATATGGACATAACCCTGCTTTTTGCACTTGAAGCGCATTCTAATCTTGAATCTAAAGTTTCTTCTGTTTGCGAAATGTATCTGACTTTAAAATGTGCTGGTTCTTTTTGCAGCTGCAGCAGTTTTGCATCACTTTTTGTCCCTCAGTGTACAGAAGAAGTGATTTTGATTGACTGTAATTTAAACATATTGGACTACAGTAAGTGTTTGGATTTAATGCGCTTTGAATTTTAATGGAATCTGTAACAATCTCTTCTTTGTTATGGCTGATAATAATATAAACTTGCAAATAAAAGTATTAATGTTCAGTTTTACAAGTGTTTTGTAGTTCTCTCTCTCGCTCTTCAGCAAACAGACCACAACACAAGCTCGCCTCTGCTCAGCTGACCTTTTTTCCTCTCAGCTCTCGTAGTAAACCTTCTCTCTGTTGAGTTGAACACCTCTGTTTGCTCTGGGCTCTAACATTTGTCGATGTAACGTATAAATGCATCTAAAATAATCGCTCAGGCTGAATTCTGAAGAAGTGTTCAGGAGAATAATGACGAAAGGTCAGGGGATTTCTACAGAGAGAATAAAGCTAATATTACACATCACTTCAAAAGGTAAAAGAGGAGATGAAGTCAGTGTTAGGAAGTGACTCCATCATTATCACAGGAAGTAGATGCTATATTCATTTTTAAGAAGCAGCGTGTCAGAGACTTTGACAGTTGAGAGCGTGAGACCGAGAGAGAAGCACGATGGCTCAGTTCAGATGGATTATAATGTCTTCATTTCTGATGCTGCTGTTCCAGTTTAAAGGTAAGAGAAGACAAGTTCTGTTGTAATGTGGTGAGTTTAGTGAACTCTTGGAAACTAAGAATAAGACATTTGCAAACTTATTCAAAATGATTTTCACTCAAACTATACACATAAGAGCAGGGAGGTGCACAGACATTTTGCAGAGCAGGGGCTCAAGTGACAAAAAGGCCAAATAATGAATAATTATTTAAAATTTAAACAAAACGTTTAAAATATTAACACAACTCTTGTTGTGGTTGTGGATATTTCTGTTCTGTTGTGTATTTTCTGTGGATTGTGTATGTTTGTTTCCTGTTTTATTTTGGTAGTCTACTTTTCTGTCTTGTCTTGTCCAGTTTTGCTTCCTGTGTTTTCCCGCCTTGTCTGATTGTCCTGCCCCTCCCTGATGTGTTTCACCTGCTGTATCACCTGTCCCTTATTTGCTTGTTACCTCATGTATTTAGCCTCTGTGTTCCATTTGTCTCTTGTCAGATTGTTTTGTGTGTATTTGTGTTTGTTCCTGTTGTGTCTACCCGTGTCAGTTCAAGTCAGTTCTGTGCTTCCTGAATTCCCAAGTCTCAAGCTCCTAGTTTTGTACTTCACGTGTTCTGTTGGATTCTCGGTTCTTGTTTTCTGGAAGAAGTTTTTGCCTGCTGCAGCTCTCAGGACTCTCGTTGTTGATGAGTTTTTTTCTCTTTTGGTCAAAATAAAAACTCAGCTCATACTTTCTCCTGCCTGCCTGCCTGCTCTCTGCGTTTGAGTCCTATTATTCACTGCCACGTAACAACATTACCAATTTATTGCAACACTCATCCAATTGGGGTGTGTGTGTGTGTGTGTGTGTCCCTCTCCGTCCATCCCTCCCTCCCGGTCTGTATCTTTTTCTTGCTCTCCCTCCCTTCTTCTCTGTCTGTCTGTCTGTCATTCTCTCTCCCTTCCTCCCTTCTTCTCTCTCTCTCTCTCTCTCTCTCTCTCTCTCTCTCCCTCTCTGTCGCTATCTCTTCCTCCCTATCTGTCTCCCTCTCCCTCCCTCCAGTGTCATTTGTCATTTCATAGCTGTATATAGCCCGCTTTTCAGGCAATATATTCACCTCTCAGCTCTTTAGGGTCATGCTTGTTTGTTCTATGCAATGGATATGTCTGATAATAATACAAAGTATTTATACTTTCAGCTTTTTTAGTCAATTTATTTGAACTTCCACTTTTGACAGTATTATAGTTTAGCTTCCAGCTTTTCTAGAAATGTATTTCAGCTCTTAGCTTACTAAGGTAATGCAGTTCAGCTTCCAACTGACAATTTTACATTTAATTTTCCAATGTTTTTCATATTTCTGCATTTTCATCTACATATGTTTCTCACAGCATTTGTAAGTGTTCCATATTTATTCATAATTTCAGTTAGAAAATAAATTCAGACCTCGCAATGTTCTACATCGTTTGGCATCGTTTTATACATTAGTGGTGTTATTCAACTTTTTAATGAAATTCATGTCCATTCATACTTGTCCAGCTATTCTCACTACTTCAACTATTAATCCAGTTTAGCTTTAGAATTTTAGCTATTCAACATTCCCACACATTTTCTGCAGGAAATGCATTTTCTAGTTTGTATATGTAAACCTCACATTTCAGTTGAAAATACTCTTGATGTAAGTCATTAACTGGGGAAGTTCTGTCCTGATATGTTTCAGTTATTTTGTTAATCCTATCTGCCTGCAGTGCCTTGTCAAATGTTGGAAATGCAAATGTGCAAATTTTAATTAGTAAACCCCTCATTTGCATATGAATGTGGTGATTGTGATGACGTTTTTAGACACATTTTACTGTATTCACCTGTAGTGTCTCCATTAAGTACAGTCCATTAGCCTGTATGGCCATGATGCCTTAGCTAAATCTTATCTAATTTATAGCATTAGCTAGTAGCTTATGCACGTTAGCAAGACAAGTTAACCCTATATGTTTTTGTCTTTTCATACAAGTACCTGGGGTTACATCTTGACAATAAACTGGACTGGTCTGCCAATACTGATGCACTTTACAAGAAAGGGCAGAGCAGGCTCTATTTCCTTAGGAGGCTGGGGTCCTTCAATGTCGGCAGCAAACTCCTGCTTATGTTCTACCAGTCTGTCATGGCCAGTGTCCTTTTCTATGCTGTGGTAGGTTGGGGAGGCAGCACTAGGAAGAGGGATGCTGGACGACTGGACAGGCTAGTGAGAAAAGTTGGCTCTGTGTTGGGCATGGAGCTGGAGTCACTGGCATCAGTTGCAGATAAGAGGACCCTGAGCCAACTGCTCTCTATAATGGACAATGACTGCCACCCCCTGCACACCACTTTCTCCAAGCAGAAGAGAATGTTCAGTAGTAGGCTCCTGTCTCTGTCTTGCAAAACAGACAGGCTGCGTACGTCCTTTGTCCCTAGGGCCATTAAGCTTTTCAATGCTACACAGAAGGGGAGGAGTGTGATTGGCTAAAGTGTTTAAGTCTGCTCTGCACACTGCCCTTTGTACCATGCCTTCATATGTGTGCCTTTATACATACACATTTATGTGTATACACATAAACTACCCTGGACTACCCTGGACTGGACTGATTGGCACTGTTTGACTCCCTTACTGGCTATATTAGCATCTGCCCATTTTGCTAGCTTACCTGTATGGTCACTACACCATGCTGTCTTTTTGTCTGTACGGACAGTTTTCAACTTTAGCTTAAACTTTTCTTCAAGTTTTTTACTAGTGTCTATGTATAGTTAAGTAATGATTATTCTATTTTTGGTATATTGTGTAGCCTGTTGTACTTAAATGACACTATTTTGCACTTTGATACCATTGCACCTTTCTGCATTTTTTCCACACCACTCCTTTAAACATGCTACATCCTAACTTTACTGTAAGGGCACACTATTGATGTCTTCCTTTGTATGTATGTGTGCATGGATGTTAAATGTCATATGTCTGTGTGCCTATGTGGATGTATGATGTGTATAAGCTATTGGACACCTTAACTTCCTTCCAGATAAAAAAGTATCTCTATCTATCTATCTATCTATCTATCTATCTATCTATCTATCTATCTATCTATCTTTTGGCTAAGTAGCTGTAAACTTGATGCTTAGTCTTTTGTCATCACCACTCACCTCCACACAAGCTGACAAAAACGGAAAAAAGCATCCTGAAAAAAGCCCTTATTCAGACATATTTATGTTTCAGTTCATCACTTTTACCTCTCTTTCTCAACAGCAGCAGCTGGGAAATATTACTGCTTCAATGTCAGAGCTGGAGATGAAGTCACTTTATCCTGTGAGAATGTGTTAGATGATCAGGATAAGTATGACAGTAGTACCTGGACCTTCAGTGTTTCTGGAAACACAGTGACGCTGTTTGAACACAGGAAAATACACAACAATGCCAAAACTAAATCAAACAGACTGAGTGTTACAGAGAAATGTTCTTTGGTTATAAAGAATGTCACAGAGGATGATGCTGGTAGTTACACCTGCAGATACAGAACAGAACAGCATCATGAAGACACAGACTATGATTTGTCTGTTGTTACCAGTGAGTATTTAAATCATAATGTTTTCTAACGTTCTTGTTAGAACACAATACTGAAACATTACAATTATTATGATTACAGTGATGAAGTTAATTTTACTCTTGTTGTCTTTCTCTCACAATATCTCCATCTTCACCAGTGACTCAATAGAAGAACAATGATACGGTCACCTTGAACTGCTCTGTGTTGAGATCTTGGTGTCATCACTCAGTGAAGTGGCTGTATGAGGGTGATAAGACTGACGTGAAGACAACACAGCATTCCTGTTCAGCCACTACGACATTTACAACATCTCACCTTAATCAGAAGTCAAAGTATTACGAGTTATTGAAGTGTGAAGTAACAGATAGTTACAGTAAAGAAGTGCAGCTGTTTCCTTTCATGTCTCCTCAGTCCTCAGGAGAGAAACCAGGTGAGAATATGATGATATGATAATTACACTGAATATGTTTAAAGTTAAGCTTTTTGTATTTCATTATTCTTGGACATGATATACTGTACAGTTTTGTTAATGTATCCGTTAAGATGATGATGCAGCAACAACAACAACGACTACAATATTTCCAGGAACAATGAAACCACAATCAACAACAGGAAATAAATGGACATCAGAAGAGACAAACAACTCAACATCTGAAAATGATGATGGAAGAAAACCAGAAGGTAGTGACTGAACATAACAGAACTACATTTACAGTCAGAAAAGACATGCAGGCAAAAGACTCTTTGTTTATTCAGATATAGAGATATAAAGACAGCACAAGAACACGCTAACAAGTAGCTCATCATCATAACACCTCTGACTATATGTAACACTTCTAACTTCCTGTTTCAGGCTGGTGGAGGATCATCTTCGTGCCCGTGGGTTTAGCAGCTCTCATAACAAGTGCTGTGGTGGTCAACATATGGACAAGAGCTAAAGGTGAGAACATTTAAAGAACAACCTTTAATTAAACAAGAAGTTTTGCTAAACATTAATTTTATAGTGTTAGCTAAGTCTACTCTCTTTTTAGGGAACAAAACCCAGAGGGAAGAAAACATTGTGAGTTTAAACAGCCAATAATTAAATGTTTATACATTTATAACTTTACAGAGCAAAACCAATGTTTGTAATATTTGTTATTCCCTTTAAACTGTGGGTTAAGTGGTAACTCACTCACTCTGAGTGTGTGTTAGGAAAAGTGATGAGTCATGCTCTCATCTGCTTCAATAACCATCACTCTGTTCCTCTTGAGCAAGGCACTAAAGCCCAGCTGTTCCTCTGGAGCTAATCTGTGTTTCAACATTTATTTGCTTTATTTTCACAGGAGCATAATGATGAAGATGAAGGTACGGTGAAGTATGAAAACGATGCTGAGGCTTCTTCCTCTGTCTGACTCCACTGGTCAACAACATCAACTAACCACAGAGTCCACTGCTGTTACATATCTCAACTTATTTTATACAACTACATAACAAAAGAATCATGAAATCATTTTAAGATTTTGGATGATTCAATCAATCCGGAACCCAAATTTCATCTGAAACAGATCACTTGTTATATTCTTTTATTTCTTATTAAGTTTCCTTAAATATTGCTCTCACATACTGGTACACATTTATGCTGATGTCCATATATCTGAACTATAGTCTATAAAAAGTTATTTGTATTTTTCCTCCAGCTGTTTATTATGTATATCATATCTTATATTAGCATTACTTGTACTTTCACCTGGACTATATATGTTTTATAGTTAAACCTGCACTGCTGACTGTAACTGCTGCAGATGTTCTAACTGTGTATATCTTAGCATATTCATATCCACCCCTTACAGTTTATTCTATACATTATAATATATATGTACATTACCCTGCTTTTTGCACTTAAAGTGCAATCTAATCATGAATCTAAAGTTTCTTCTGTTTGCGAAATGTATCTGAGTTTAAAATGTGCTGGTTCTTTTTGAAGCTGCAGCAGTTTTGCATCACTTTTTGTCCCTCAGTGTACAGAAGAAGTGATTTTGATTGACTGTAATTTAAACATATTGGACTACAGTAAGTTTTTGGATTTAATGAGCTTTGAGTCTTAACGGAATCTGTAACAATCGTTTCTTTGTTATGGCTGATAATAATATAAACTTGCAAATAAAAGTATTACAAGTGTTTTGTAGTTCTCTCTCTCACTCTTCAGCAAACAGACCACAACACAAGCTTGCCTCCGCTCAGCTGACCTTTTTTTTCTCAGCTCTCGTTCTCATTCCGGACTCGTAAAATAAGGACGTTTGGACAGTGGCTGTCAGCGTCTGAAGCGACGGAAAAAGGCGTCTTTCAGCGTGTATGTGTAACGCACTGGGGAGAGCAGCAGTTAGACAGGATTTAGCGAGTAGAATGTAAGGGCGAATTTCCGCATAAGGAGGTTGGTTGGGGTGGTGGGTGCGTCAAACACAGGACTTTCACCCAGGAGACCGGGGTTTGCGTCCCGCTTGTCACACTTGCTATAGTCGGTTTTTTTCTTCCCGCATGTCATGGAACCGTAAGCCCACCCACGACCTTTTCCTTAACATAACTGCGTCAAAAGGGACGGCAATAATCCCGTCCAAGCGTGTTTACTTAAAGCGCTAAAAGAAACTTTTAGCTGACCAAGTGTCCATATTACGTATATCCATATATATTACGAGAGGGTGTGAGAACCTGTTGAGTAAACCTTCTGTCACGATTGTTGTAAATTGTAGTCTCTCTGCTGTCCCATGTTATGTCTGGTTTTACTTCCTGTCTTCTGCTTTCCCGCCTGTGTGATTACCTGTCCCCGCCCCTATGTGTTGTATTTAAGTTCAGTCTTCCCCTTACTCCTGTGCGAGATCGTCTGTTTTCCTTGTGTGCAGCCTTCAAGCATTTTTCCCTTTTTTCCTGAGTTCCTGATTCCCTTGGATTTTTGACTACTGCTTGTTTTTTGGATCCCACTTTGCCTGTCACTTCTTGGACACTGTTGCCTGTATTTTTATTAGGACTCTAATAAAACCATTGATCTTCTACTTACCTGAGTCGAGCATTTGTGGGTCCATTTGCACTGGGCTCTAACATTTGTCTATGTAACATATAAATGCATCTAAAATAATCACCACTTCTTTAGTTACACAAACCATTTCAAAACAACATGAACAGGCCTGCTACACAGGCCAGCTGATAGTCTTGCCTGGGCCTGGGACGAGATAATCTTAGATGGGCCCCCCTGCGCCCAGATCTCTCCTTTTCCTTTGCTCTTCCTCTCCTCTGCTCTTCCTCTCCTGTTCCTCTCTTCTCATCTCCTCTACCCTTCCTTTCCTCTCCTCTGCTCTTCCTCTCCTGTTCCTCTCCTCTCATCTCCTCTGCCCTTCCTTTCCTCTCCTCTGCTCTTCCTCTCCTCTCCTCTCCTCTCCTCACATCTCTCACTGAAATTAAGTTTGTGATCAGTCTCTGATCCATCCTGCTCAGACTCTCCGACGGGTCAGTGGGCTCCTCCTGCATCACTGTGACTCACTCTCTCTCTTGGTACAGATCCATTTGTCCGACACAACTGAAGCGTGGTGTCGCGACGTAATACATCTATGGTTGATGCTCCACGCCCTTGACCGGCAGCTGATTGGACGAAGCCAGACCCACCTGACGTGGGTCTGGCTTCTCGAGAATTTCAACAGAGTGTCATGGCGGCTCGTTGAGAATACGATCTAGTATTTTACAAAAATAGTTCACCGAAACGTGTTTCTGAAAAAAATTCTGTCTACTTCTACTGGATAGTCGTGTTGCGTTCAACGGATTCATTTGCATAAAGATGGCCATTGGCCAGCTTTTTGACGCGCAGCATTTTTTCAAATGCAGCGCCACCTTCCCGGAATGCTTTGCGTGCACGTTGAAGTCTCTTGCCGTCACCCATTGGAATAGATTGGAGCGTTGCACGACAGAACCGTCGCACGGTCAAATGGATCTGTACCGTCAAGGCTCTTATATACTAGATGCAACCCAGCTGGCGCACGCAAATGTGAGTTCATGGGATCGGCGTGATTATTTATACCCGCGCTAGTGCTCGCGACACTAGTTGCAGTCTTCTCCTGAACAGAGGTGTCGCAACTGAGGAAAAGGCTACTGACTTTGCTATTTCTACGGACTAGAAGAAGAAGATAAAGGTAAACAATGGCAGAACTGGCAGCAGCATTGACGTTGTTGTCCACAGCGACTAAGATGATATTGGATTCACTGGATGAGGAAGAACAGCTGCTTTTGAGCCTGCTTTCACAGAAACGAAGAAAAAGAAGGTGGAATGTTCGTCATTTGAATAATGCCAGACATAAATATGGTGAATTCAATATCCTCGTGAAACCTATGAGGATGATAGACGAAGAGAAACACTTCAGAATACTTCAGAATGTCTGCGCAACGATTCAATGATGTACCTCGCCGGATCAAGCCTTTCTTTCACCATAAAAGAACTCATCTTAACCCAGTAAGTTTACAAGAGAGACTTGCAGTCACTCTGAGAGTCCTGCCATCCGGTACCAGCCAGAATGCAGTTGCAATTTCTTACAAACTACTGTGTGCAGCAATCTGGCGGGGGTTGAGAGATGACTTCGTACCATTTCCTCAAGGGGCTGAATGGAAAGAGTTTTCTCGAGATTTTTGGAGAATGTGGAATTTTCCCAACTGTTTAGGGTGTGTTGATGGAAAGCATGTCACAATCAAAGCCCCAGCGAACGCTAGAAGTGACTACTTTAACTACAAAGGTGCCAATTCCATTGTGCTTATGGCAGTGTGTGACGCAAGATATCGTTTCACCATGGTGGATATCGGTGCTTTCGGCCGTGAGAGTGACGGGGGGATTTTCCAAAGCAGCGAGTTTGGCACTGTTTGCACACTTGCCAGGGACCAACACCAACCTGCCCCATGTGTTCCTGGGAGATGCTGCTTTCCCTCTAAATGTGAACTTGATGCGGCCATATCCAGGTATTTAACTGAAACATACTGTTTACATGTAATAATCATTTAATTGATTTAACACATTGGTATTTGGGTTCAGTTCACTGTCATTGAAACTTCTGCAGGTGTCAATCTGGATGATGCTAGGAAAATATACAACTACTGCCACTCAAGGGCCCGCAGAGTCATTAAAAACAGCTGTGGCATCTTGGCTGCACGGTGGAGGATTTTCCAGAAGCCCATGGAGTTCTCCCCAGACAAAGTTGTAGATGTTGTGAAGGCATGTGTTGCACTTCACAACATGCTTACACACAGATGCTGCACAAGCTCCAACTTGCAGATACATCCCGCCTAACTACGCAGATTCTGCATCACCATCAGGTGATCTACAGCCAGGTGAATGGAGGAGGGTTGTTGAAGAGGACACTAACCTGAGACCTGTAGCAAGAATGTCTACCGCACGTGCATCCCATGCTCAAGTGCAGTGAGGGAGGACCTCGACATTCTTTCTGACACAGCAAGGACTTGTTCCCTGGCAGGAAACAGTCATCCGTAGAGGTTGCCTGAACTGATCTGAATCTGTCGGCCTGTGTTTTACTAAATTGTTCAACCATGAAAGTTCCTCCAGGATTGGTGCAGGTCTGTGTCCTCCTGCTGCACCGCTTCTTGCAGCTGCTTGCGACCTCTTTTTTGCCTTTACAAATCGGTCGCGGAGGTTCTTCCAGATTTTCCAGCATTGGGCATCCTCTTTACCAACATCTCCATCTTCCTGTTTCCGCTTTGTCGCACGCCGCTGAAAAATAAATAGTGGTGCGCGACCTCTGCTCGAGCACTATAAATCGGGCGCGCCGGCACGATATTACGTCATTTTGACGTCACGATGGCGCGCGCCACCTTGGATGCGGCTAGTATAATTCACGTTTCACTCTCACCGGTGAGAATTCACTCACTCTCACCGGTAGCCTGACTCTGTCCCTCCGTTGTGGGGCAGCGGGCCCCTCCCGCATCACTCTCTCTGTCACCTGACTACAGCTGGATCTCTCTCCTCTCTGTCTCATCCTCTCTGACGGAGCTACCAAAATCAACTGGTTCTGTCAAAGATAACGTGTTGTGTCAGGCTTTTATACAAGCTAATGGACGTTAACATTAGAGCTGGCCTGTTAGGTTACGTTACAAGGCTCGTAAACGTTGGATGCGCTGTTTCTTACCTTGCTCTACGTTGACTTTACTAGTTCCAGCTTCACCGTCACCACCTTTTTTAAATATTTGTTTAGAAAATCCCTTGGGCCTCTATTTTCTTCTTCTCTTCTTCTCTTTTCTTTCCTTTTCTGAGCACCGGACTTGTGCTGACATTTTGAGCGTACTGAACTTCAAATCAAATGACAACATCAAATGTTGATCAGTGGCCAAACCATTTTTGTGTTGGGGGTGGGGGGGGGTTCTTGACCACTATTTCAAAGACAATTAGGAAGAAAACAAATAAAAAGCTTTTATGTAACTCAAATATTACATATGTTTTCACATATACATATACATTTTTTGAAATTATTCCATAAATGTTCATCATTCATGTTTCTGATGATTATCTGGTCATAATTGTGGCAGTAAAACATGCAGAGCTCTGCTGCTGTTGTTAACCACATCTCAGCAAAAGACTTCCCTCTTCAGTTCAAAGAAAGAACAAAAAATAACTTTAAAGACAGAATGAGGAACCAACAGGTCTCAGACAGTAAAACAACAACCACAAACCAAAATGTCTCTCACTACTAAAACCTCATCTTATGTGTGTTCTTTCAGCTGCTACAGTATCACCATATTGTCACAAATGCACCCTGGGACTGGACACAGTTTGAACACCAGACTCAACATGAGATTAATACAGTTTGTTTGTTGCAGCATTAGATTGGATCAATGAATGCAGAAACATTTAACTTTCCTCAGAGAGAAAACTACGTATTGAAAATGGAAAAGTGAAAACTGTAAAAACCTTTTTGGCTGTTTGGCGTCTATAAGATAATCAAACACACCTAACCCTAAAAGTCATTATGAGGAAGTGACATCATCCTAATTAACAACAACGAGAGAGAGAAGAAGCAGAGACACAGAGAAGCACGATGGAAGAGTTCAAATGGATCAAATTGTCTACTAACAATTGATTCACGCTCATCTTCCTCTTTTCTGTTGCTGATTAATACCTTGCAACTGTTACCTTCAATCAAAATCCCTCTATATGAAAGCCAAATGCATTAAATTTAAAAACAAAAAGTTCTACAAATTCTACAAAGTTCTATTATCTTTTGATGTCCACAAGGGAATAAATGCTAATATTATACATATACATTCAACAGACAGAGTATAGAAGTCAATATAAGGAAGTGACTGCAGGAAGTAGATGCTGTATTCAGTTTTTAAGAAGCAGCACGTCAGAGACTTTGACAGTCAAGAGCGTGAGACCGAGAGAGAAGCACGATGTCTCAGTTCAGATGGATTATAATGTCTTCATTTCTGATGCTGCTGTTTCACTTTACAGGTAAGAGAAGTTTTGGAGTTTTGTTGTTTTGTTGTAACGTGGTGAGTTTAGTGAACTCTTGGAAACCTAAAATGAGACACATTTGCAAACTAAAATTATTATTACACCAACTATAAACATAACAGTCATATTAATATTTCAGTTTATCACATGTATCTCTCTCTTTCTAAACAGAAACAGCTGGGAAATATTCCACCTCCACTGTCAGAGCTGGAGATGAAGTCACTTTGTCTTGTGAACATGTGATAGATGATCAAGATAAGTGTGACAGTACTTCCTGGACCTTCGGTGGTTTAAGAGGAACAGTGATGCTGTTGGAACGCGGGGAAATAAGCAAAGAAGCCGAAGATAAATCAGACAGACTGAGTGTTACAGAGAAATGTTCTCTGGTTATAAAGAAGGTCACAGAGGATGATGCTGGTAGTTACACCTGCAGACAGAACAGATCAGGAGAACAAAAGGCTGTTCATCTGTCTGTTGTTACCAGTGAGTATTTACATAATGTTTTCAAATAGTCTTGTTAGAACAATATACTGAAGTATTATAATAATTATGATTGCCGTGATGAAGTTAATTTTACTCTTGTCTTTCTCTCACAATATCTCCATCTTCACCAGTTACTGAGCAGAAGAACGATGATACGGTCACTTTGAACTGCTCTGTGTTAGGATATTATTCAGGGTGTAGACACTCAGTGAAGTGGCTGTATGAGGGTTATAAGACTGACGTGAAGACAACACAGCATTCCTGTTCAGCCACTGCGACATTTACAACATCTCACCTTAATCAGAAGTCAAAGTATAACGAGTTATTGAAGTGTGAAGTAACAGAGGAGTACAGCAGAGAAGTGAAGCTGTTTCCCTTCATCCCTCCTCAGTCCTCAGGAGAGAAACCAGGTGAGAATATGATGATATGATAATTACACTGAATATGTTTAAATTTAAGATTTTTGTATTTCATCATTCCTGGTCATGATATACTGTACAGTTTTGTTAATGTATCCGTTAAGATGATGATGCAGTAACAACAACACAATATTTCATATTTCACAATATTTCCAGCAACAATGAAACCACAATCAACAACAGGAAATAAATGGACATCAGAAGAAACAAACAACTCAACATCTGAAAACAACAATCAAACAAAACAGAAACCAGAATGTAGTGACTGAACAGAACAGAACTACATTTACAGTTAGAAAAGACATGCAGGCAAAAGACTCTTTGTTCATTCAGATATAGAGATATAAAGACAGCACAAGAACACGCTAACAAGTAGCTCATCATCATAACACCTCTGACTATATGTAACACTTCTAACTTCCTGTTACAGACTGGTGGTGGTGGCTGCTGATCGTTGTGTCTGTGGCTGTTGCAGCTCTCTTAATAATCACTGTGGCTGTCTTCAGATGGAGGAGAGCCAAAGGTGAAGACATTCACAGCACTGTTCGAATTACAGGGGGTACTGGAGGGGTCCGACCCCCCCTAGATGAGACTTGGACCCTCCCAAAAGGGATGAAAATAATAGTTTGGGGGGGTACTGAAAACATTTTAATAAAATATAATGTTAGCCTATCCAACATTGTATGCATTTAAATGCAGTATTACCATCACATACCAACAATTCAGGAAATAGTCTAATGAAATACGATTTTCAAACTCTCACTCCCCATTGGGCTGTACCATTTCTCTGGTACGTTCAGCCTTGTGTTCTTTGCTAAGGTTCTTTGATATCACTTCACTAGCTGTCAAAACGTACGTACCAGGTACGGGCGCATGCATCTGGTGTGTCAGCGAAATTATGAGTAAGTGGCTGAATCAACTTTAATTTCTGCTTATGGTTTTGACTGCCATGTATATCATCAATACACAAATATGGTGGAAATACTGATGAACTAAAACAAATGCACAGTTCAGGCTGCAAATGCTTGATATACGAATGGGTTTACAAGCGGTGGCCATACATTTGTCTAATATTTCACTGCCTCTGTAACATAGTGATAGCCAACCTTTGAAAAACATTGAGTAGTAAGATCGCTATGGTTTAACTGGAGCTCTCCCTCCACTCAGCAGCCACGACCATCGCTGCTACTTAGCTTAAAATCATTAGGCCTACAATCACACGCCGTAGCAGGAGTTCCATAGATATACTGACACAGGGAGAGGTTTAATGAGGCGATTTATCATTTAGTGCAATTTCATTCTTGATTGCATGTCTTAACAAGAGGGAATCTGCACTAATATTCAGGGAATTTTGCATATAGATTAGTGGTTCCCATGTGTGTAAGCCTATATAAAATGGAGAGTGACGTCACCAGTGGAATTAGCTGTACCCCCCGAAGCTCACGGTATAATTCCAACACTGATTCACAGATGAAACTTTTGTAAACAAGAAATTGATAAATCTGGATTTTCACTGAGGAAGCTAAACCAAACTCTCTTTCTTTTCTTTCCAGGGAAAAAACTAATCACAAATAACGACATGGTGAGTTTTAATACTGAATACTCGAAGTTTGATAAAATCGTGACTATATCGTATAGTTCTACACCAAGAGAAAAAAATATATACATTGTCGACTCTTTTGTACAGAAATTAAAATTGTTCAGCAGCAAAGGTCAAAGGATGCATTGTGAGGGGAAAAAAGAAAAGTGAGCAACACAAACAACAAACAGCCTCCACAATGCCTACAGAGTTGAATCAACTCATCTTATATTGACACTATGTGTTGTGGGACTGTTGTATTGGATTACATTGTTTGGCAGCTCATAAAAGCCACACAGCAACTAGAATTGAAGGGAATCAAATAGACAAGTTAATTTAATAACAACAAGACAATTTAATCAGTATTAATCCATATTACTGAGCAGCCTTTATGTTGTCTCTTCTATGCAGGCTGATCCTGAAGGTGATGTTTCCTACGCCTCCATCAGCTACACCAAGAAGACCAACAGGAGAGCCCAGGTAAACTATCTAATATATTATAGTGTTGATTTTAATGGATTACTAATCTTTTTAATCCTTAAAGCAGATATTAATGATTCCTCTGTGTTCCAAACTTTTCAAGACAAGTTTGATGTGAATATTTGTTATAATATTTGTACTGTTTTGTCGGTGCCCCCCCCCCCCTTGATACAGCAGTGCAACAATCAGACCAACATGTCAACTTCACACACAAGATATTTCATAATCTAATCCGCAGATCAAAGCTGCAGCAAAGTGAATATTTCAATTGTTACATTGCAGCAAAATCAGGAAGTTGTTAGGACGATCATGTCATTTATGAGTTGTACTTTCCCTCCAGACCCATGTTGATGATGATGATGATGATGATGATGATGATGATGATGATGATGCAGTGACCTACAGCGCTGTGAAAGCCTCCTCCTCTTCTGCTGCAGCATCCGCTGATCCCAGCGACGTCTACGCTACCGTCAACAAACCAAAAAAATAAGAACTGTATTCTTAGTACTGTGACCCTGCATGGGCACAACGAAGGTTTTGTACAAGTAATTATTATCTGTATTGTTATACCATTAAAGTGAATATTGCTTTTGTTCTGTAAATCTTATTGTTTTATGCTTTGCTTCATTGAATAAATTATTAGTCCCACACAATTGCAAAATGCACTCACTTTTCAAAAAATTGCCTCACTCTGTTGGGTAAAAAGTTGTTGTGGTCCTTAATATGTAGCAAGTACAAGAAGACACACACACACACACACACACACACACACACACACACACACACACACACACACACACACACAGTTCCTGCAGTGTAGTGCCTCTCTATCATTTGCTGCTGTGATGAGTAAATGAGGTGCAGGTGGGATGAAAGGAGAAAAGTGTGAGGGCATCTGGTGGACCGGTAAAGAATGATTCTGAAGGCTCTTGTGAAAAGTAGAAATGTGGCTGAAGAGGGCGACAGAGAGGCAGAATGAGCAGGAATACACACAACTGAGGCAGACATCGTGATAATATTACACATTGTGTTTGGCTTCATTGAGCTTAAATGTAATCTGTAACAATCTTGCCTTTTATGTGGCTGATATATAATATAAATTGAAAAAAAAACATTCAGGTTTACAAGTGTTTTGTATTTCTATCTCTCTTCACAACACAGACCACAGTACAAGCTTGCCTGTGCTCAGCTGACCTCTGTTGGGTTGAACACCTCTTTTTGCGCTGGGCTCTAACATTTGTCTAAATAACGAATAAATGCATGTAACGTGACAAGAAAATGCCCAAAAGTGTTCATGCAAATGATCTCTTCCCTGGAGCTTTAATATGACTCTGAGTTATTATATTAACATTAAAGGACTGTGTGCAGAGCATGAAAAACCCTGAAGTGGTAACGTCACACACACTCAGTTAAAACAGCCTCTTTCTTAGTCTTCCACACTCATTATTATGTTCATCATTACAAATGTAAGGACAAAGCAAGCAGAGTAATAATAAGATTGATCCTAAAAGTTGGTCATGTTGTTCCTCCTTCATTTTCTTGGCTTAATTACAGCAAATTGAGAATCCAACACCAGCTCTATAACATATGTAGCGATTGAGAGAGGACAGTGTGACAAAAGAAGCAGACATAATGGATATATTCTGTATTCTTAGTACTGTAGTCTATATCCACAACGTTCGACTTCCAGGATTTCTCCGTTGCCGGAAATTCCGCCGGATGTCACTCATTTAGGCCGAATATCCGTTACCTTGGGCTTTCTTTGTGTTGGCATTTTAAACTCCAGTGGATTTATGAGGACTATGGTTAACTGCTCCTCAGATCTCTGAATCCAGACAGCTAGCTAGACTATCTGTCCAATATGAGTTATTTGTTGAACGACTAAAACAACTTTTGAATGTACACATGTTCCACTAAAACAAGTTCCTTCCCGAGGCTATTTTGCAGAGGCACTCTGGCTCTGTCCAGTGCTTCGCACCACCCAAGACGATTGTGATTGGTTTAAAGAATTGCCAATAAACCAGAGCACCATTTTTCTCCAGTCCCGGAATGCTGTGTGGACTAGCCATAACCTCCTCCGTGGCACTGTGGAGGAAGGTCTGGCAATGCGAGACTATAGTACTGTGACCCTGCAGGGGCATGATGGTTTGGTAAAATGTAGTCTTGTTTGTTTTGTTATATCATTTAACTCCGGACTCACTCTGGACATTTTCTTGCTCAGCTTTCTTTTATTTGAAACACAACATTTCTGTTTCTCACCAGAGAGCGGCAGCAGAGACCCTTCACAACATGTGGACGCACATACTCATATGTGATTGTTGACCTTCTTTTTCCCAACCCATGGGTGTAATACAGTATGCTGCTGAAATCATGGCTGGACTGGGGTAAAAAAATCAGCCCTGGACTTTTGAGACACAGACCACCACAATCGGACGGACACCAACCGTCCTTACAGTCCCCTTCAACACATGAACATACGAGCAGGTTTCAAAATTAGCACCATCTACTAGCCAAATGCTGACAAAATAAGTAAGTGGCTGGTAGGTTTTCTTGACTCACTAGCCCAAAGAATAGTACATTAACATTCACTAACCATTTAGCTGGTGGACAGAAAGTTAATGTTGAACCCTGCATACCAGCCCCTAATACTCTCACTTAGCTGAGTGGTAAGTAGGAGAGTATGATAATGTACTCACTGAGTCCAAAACGCTGCCTGGATCATGATGGTTAGATGGCTAAAGGTTGAGGGTAGAGCACGGCTGTCATCAAGATGTCTTGTATAATGTTAGTTAACAAGTGATCATTCTGTATATTAAGCTAAAGCTGCATTTTGTTCACAGTATGTAACACTTGTGTTATTTTGAAATGTTAATAAATCAAAAATCTATAGTACTATATTTGTAAGTGCCATAGCTTGCTAATACATAACTAGCATTAGCTTACTAACAGCTAACTTGTCCTCTCTGGTAGACGAGGGTGCTAAAATCATCTTTTGACATGCTTAAATCTCGTGTTTTTAGCTAGCTACCGGCACTTTGTGGAGTTTTTCCACCGCCGGTGTGGGCGGGACCTAAATGCACTCTCTCTATGGTAGGATGGAAGTGGGCCATAGTAGGATGTGATTGGCCAGTGTTCACATTAAAAGACACACAAGTGGGCCAATTATGTGACCTCTCTTCTCTCTATGGGCCGATAAAAAAAAAAAATTTGCAGCCCATTCAGCCCACGCAAATAGAGCAGCCCACCGGGACATGTGTGTAAGCCTATATAAAATGGAGAGTGACGTCACCAGTGGAATTAGCTGTACCCCCCGAAGCTCACGGTATAATTCCAACACTGATTCACAGATGAAACTTTTGTAAAGAAGAGATTTCGATAAACCTGGATTTTCACTGAGGAAGCTAAACCAAACTCTCTTTTTTTTCTTTCCAGGGAAAAAACTAATCACAAATAACGACATGGTGAGTTTTAATACTGAATACTCAAAGTTAAAAAAAGAAAAAAAAAAAAAAGATAAAATCGTGACTTTATATTGTATAGTTCTAGACCTGAAAGAGAAAAAAATATTTACATTGTCGACTACATTGTCGAAAGGTCAAAGGATGCATTGTGATGGGAAAAAAGAAAAGTGAGCAACACAAACAACAAACAGCCTCCACAATGCCCACAGAGTTGAATCAACTCATCTTATATTGGCAGTATTTGTTGTGCGACTGTTACTATAATTACAATACAATACAACTATAATTGAAGGGAATCAAATAGACAAGTTAATAAGTATTAATCTACATGTTACTGAGCAGCCTTTATGTCGTCTCCTCTGTGCAGGCTGATCCTGAAGGTGATGTTTCCTACGCCTCCGTCAGCTACACCAAGAAGACCAACAGGAGAGCCCAGGTAAACTGTCTAATATATTATAGTGTTGGTGTTAATGGATTAGTAATATTTTTAATCCTTAAAGCAGATATTTATGATTCCTCTGTGTTCCACTCTTTTCAAGACAAGTTTGATGTGAATATTTAAGATCACCACATGATGAATAGCGGCATTTTGTCGGTGCCCCCCCGCCCTTTTGATAAGCAGCGCCACAATCAGACCAACATGTCAACTTCACACGCAAGATATTCCATAATCTAATCCGCAGATTAAAGCTGCAGCAAAGTGAATATTTCAATTGTTACATTGCAGCAAAATCAGGAAGTTGTTAGGACGATCATGTCATTTATGAGTTGTACTTTCCCTCCAGACCCATGTTGATGATGATGATGATGATGATGATGATGATGCAGTGACCTACAGCGCTGTGAAAGCCTCCTCCTCTTCTGCTGCAGCCTGTGCTAATCCCAGCGACGTCTACGCTACCGCCAACAAAACAAAAAAATAAGATGTTGTGTTTTTATAACGATGATGGTTGTTTGGATCATAGATTTAGAAATGTAAGGTCAAAGCAAGCAGAGTTATAATAAGATTGATCCTAAAAGTTGGTCACATTGTTTCTTTTCTTGGCTTAATTGCAGCAAAGTGAGAATCCAGCACCAGCTCTATAACACATGTAGCCAGTGAGAGAGTAGAGACTCCCTCTAGAGGTGGAGAGGGTGAGACAAAGAGGCAGACATATATTCTGTATTCTTAGTACTGTGACCCTGCATGGGCACAATGAAGGTTTTGTACAAGTAATTATTATCTGTATTGTTATACCATTAAAGTGAATATTGCTTTTGTTCTGTACATCTTATTGTTTTATGCTTTGCTTTATTGAATAAATGATTAGTCCCACACAATTGCAAAATGCACTCACTTTTCAAAAAATTGCCTCACTGTTGGGTAAAAAGTTGTTGTGGTCCTTAATATGTAGCAAGTACAAGAAGTATGAGGGCATCTGGTGGACAGGTAAAGAATAATTCTGAAGGCTCTTGTGAAAAGTTGAAATGTGGCTGAAGAGGGCGACAGAGAGGCAGAATGAGGAATACACACAACTGAGGCAGACATTGTGATAATATTAAACATTGTGTTTGGCTTCATTGAGCTTAAATGGAATCTGTAACAATCTTGCCTTTTATGTGGCTGATAATAATATAAATTGCAAATAAACCATTCAGGTTTACAAGTGTTTTGTATTTCTATCTCTCTTCACAACACAGACCACAGTACAAGCTTGCCTGTGCTCAGCTGACCTCTGTTGGGTTGAACACCTCTTTTTGCGCTGGGCTCTAACATTTGTCTAAATAACATAAATGCATGTAACGTGACAAGAAAATGCCCAAAAGTGTTCATGCAAATGACCTCTTCACTGGAGCTTTAATATGACTCTGAGTTATTATATTAACATTAAAGGACTGTGTGCAGAGCATGAAAAACCCTGAAGTGGTAACGTCACACACACTCGGATAAAACAGCCTCTTCCTTGGTCTTCCACACTCATTATTATGTTCATCATTACAAATTCATGGGTCAGACCCATCTGGTAGCGGGAGCCGAGACTGAGAGCTACATGGAAAAATATGCACCAAACAAGCCACTTTGAAATTTGACTGTTTCATGAATACAAAAGTTGTGTGACCCCCCCCCCCTCCTAGACTAAAAAATGTTGGGTGACCCTCCCCTCAACAAAGTATAAAAAGACATGACCCTCCCCTATTTTCCTCCGGTGGTCCATTCCATAAATACCGAACGGTCCCTAAAAGAACAATAGCTATCTTTACGTCTTTGGCAAGCACAAGCCAGTATAGAAGGCATCAATACGTTGTTGGGGAGGGTCATCCCTTTTTTCCATATCATCTTGGAGGGTCATTCAAAATATATTGCTGGTGAAGGGAGGGTCAGGTCTCTTTTGACTGAAGATCCCAAAACTCCTCTGGTGGCCCCTGAAATAAATAACGAACAGTCCCTAACAAATAAATGCATGTAACGTGACAAGAAAATGCCCGAAAGTGTTCATGCAAATGTCCTCTTCCCTGGAGCTGTAAAATGACTCATTGAGTTATTATATTAACATTAAAGGACTGTGTGCAGAGCATGAAAAACCCTGAAGTGGTGACGTCACACACACTCGGCTAAAACAGCCTCTTCCTTAGTCTTCCAAACCATTTCAAAACAACATGAACAAACCTGCTGCTACATGTGTTCAGAAGTGGGATTGTGGCAACTTGCTGCTCTACCTTCAAGTAATAAAGACAGTTCAGCAAGACACTCATTATTATGTTCATCATTACAAATATAAGGTCAAAGCAAGCAGAGCAATAATAAGATTGATCCTAAAAGTTGGTCATGTTGTTCTTCCTTCCTTTTCTTGGCTTAATTACAGCAAATTGAGAATCCAACACCAGCTCTGTAACACATGTAACGATTGAGAGAGGACAGTGTGACAAAAGAAGCAGACATAATGGATATATTCTGTATTCTTAGTACTGTAGTCTATATCCACAACGTTCGACTTCCAGGATTTCTCCGTTGCCGGAAATTCCGCCGGATGTCACTCATTTAGGCTGGAAATCCGTTACCTTGGGCTTCCTTTGTGTTGGCATTTTAAACTCCGGTGGATTTATGAGGACTATGGTTAACTGCTCTTCAGATCTCTGAATCCAAACAGCTAGCTAGACTATCTGTCCAATCTGAGTTTTCTGTTGAACGACTAAAACAACTTTTGAACATAATCCACCAAAACAAGTTCCTTTCCGAGGCTATTTTGCAGAGGCACTCTGGCTCTGTCCAGTGCTTCGCACCACCCAAGACGATTGTGATTGGTTTAAAGAATTGCCAATAAACCAGAGCACCGTTTTTCTCCAATCCCGGAATGCTGTGTGGACTAGCCATAACCTCCTCCGTGGCACTGTGGAGGAAGGTCTGGCAATGTGAGACTATAGTACTGTGACCCTGCAGGGGCATGATGGTTTGGTAAAATGTAGTCTTGTTTGTTTTGTTATATCATTTAAGTGAATATTGCTTTCTTTAGGTAAATCGGATTGTTATTATTGCATTTTGCTAAATTATTTGCCCCACAAGATTGGAAATGTATTTATTTGTATGGTTTAATGCATTTTTAGTGAGATGAACTTTTCTGTCTATGGGCAGAAAAATTGTCTCAATCAAATTAAACTCTGGACATTTTCTTGCTCAGCTTTCTTTTATTTGAAACACAGCCATAGTAGGATGTGAATGGACAGTGTTCACATTAAAAGACACACAAGTGGGCCAATCATGTGACCTCTCTTCTCTTTATGGGACGATAAAAAAAAAAGAAATTGCAGCCCATTCAGCCCACGCAAATATAGCAGCCCACCGGGAAATCTCCCGGTACTCCCGATGGCCAATCCATGCCTGGCTGAAATGCTTTATTTGTTTAATTTTCACAGGAGCATAATGATGAAGATGAAGGTACGGTGAACTATGAAAACAATGCAGAGCCTTCTGCCTCTGTCTGACTCCACTGATCAACAACATCAACTCATCACAGTGTCCACTGCTTTTACATATAATCTCATCATATTTTACTTAAGTGTCAGGTTTGCACACACTGAGGGAATGGACTCCAAATGCATGACTCATAGGCAATGTAAAAGTTGTTTATTTGAACCAACTTCAAATTCCCACAGGCCAACCATAGAGGCCAACCCAACGGACATCAAGAGTGAAATCCTGCTGGGCGAGGAGTTTGACTCTTCACCTGTGTGTTCATCTGTGCTGTCAAACATCACCATGAATCCTGTCTGGTTTCTAATAAACACCATCTGAAGAAAACAAGTTGTATGACTGCAAACATTTATCCTAACTAACAATCTTCACACGCTCAATTTCCTGTGCTATTGGTGATCAAGACCTTGCAACTGTTACTCTCACGTTTACAAATCACTGTAGGAAAGAAAGTCAGTGAAATGCATCAAATTTAAAAATTACACATTGAACAATGTTTTTCACTCTTCAGATATCGACAAGACATTTAGAGAGAATATAAGCAAATATCACACATCAATTCAACAGGAAACAGAGGAGAGATTAAGTTGATTTAAAGGAAGTGACCACAGGAAGTACAGAAGCAGCACTTAAGAGAATTTTACAGTTGAGAGCGTGAGACCGAGAGAGAAGCACGATGGCTCAGTTCAGATGGATTATAATGTCTTCATTTCTGATGCTGCTGTTTCAGTTCAGAGGTAAGAGAAAGTTTTGATGTAACGCGGTGAGTTTAGTGAGCTCTTAGAAAACGACACATTTGCAAACTAAAATTATTATTACACTAACTAAACATAACATTCATATTAATATGTCAGTTTATCGCATTTATCTCTCTCTTTCTAAACAGAAACAGCTGGGAAATATTCCAACTCCACTGTCAGAGCTGGAGATGAAGTCACTTTGTCTTGTGAACATGTGATAGATGATCAGGATAAGTGTGGCAGTACTACCTGGACCTTCGGTGGTTTAAGAAACACAGTGAAGCTGTTTAAACATGGGAAAATAAACAAAGAAGCCAAAGCTAAATCAGACAGACTAAGTGTTACAGATAACTGTTCTCTGGTTATAAAGAATTTCACAGAGGAGGATGCTGGTCGTTACACCTGCATACAGTACAGATCAGGAAAGAAGAGTAGCGACACTATTGATGTGTCTGTTGTTACCAGTGAGTATTTACATCATCATGTTTTCAAATTGTCCTTCTGGAACAATATACTGAAGTATTATAATAATTATGATTACAGTGATGAAGTTAATTTTACTCTTGTTGTCTTTCTCTCACAATATCTCCATCTTCACCAGTTACTGAACAGAAGAACAATGATACGGTCACCTTGAACTGCTCTGTGTTGGGATATTATTCCCAACACAGAGCGTGTAGACACTCAGTGAAGTGGCTGTATAAGAGTGATAAGACTGACGTGAAGAAAATACAGCATTCCTGTTCAGCTACTGCGACATTTACAACATCTCACCTTAATCAGAAGTCAAAGTATTACGAGTTATTGAAGTGTGAAGTGACAGATAGTTACAGTAAAGAAGTGCAGCTGTTTCCCTTCATCCCTCCTCAGTCCTCAGGAGAGAAACCAGGTGAGAATATGATGATATGATAATTACACTGAATATGTTTAAATTTAAGCTTTTTGTATTTCATCATTCCTGGTCATGATATACTGTACAGTTTTGTTAATGTATCGGTTAAGATGATGATGCAGGAACAACAACAGAAACAACAACTACAATATTTCCAGAAACAATGAAACCACAATCAACAACAGGAAATAAATGGACATCAGAAGGCAAGGTAGCTTTATTTGTATAGCACATTTCAGCAACAGGGCAATTCGAAGTGCTTTTCATAAAACATTAAAGAGCAGTTAGAAAACGATAAAAAAAGTAATAATAATAATACAAAAATTAAAACATTAAAGAGCGGATAAAAATTATAAAAAAAAGAAAGAAACATGTCCGTTATCTGTTCAAAAATACCACTAGATAAAAGACAAGAATAAAATTGGCAGTGCAGTATAAGAAATTAAACTTCTCCTTCAGTTTTTTTCTCTTCTTCTTCTAAATCCAGTTTTAACATCTTTAATTTGCTTGTACTAAATGATCCATTTTCTGGGAAACCAACATTTTTGGACCAGTATGGAAGACATTTTACACAGTCGAGTCCATATTTTCCTTTCATTTCTCCGACTACGGGGCCCTCTGGCTCAAGTGACTTAGTATTTTCATTACCCATAACAAAATCTCAGCAGTACTACTTTTCCCTACGATGTAGCCGTCGCGTACAAAGCTTAAATTTCGGCAAACCTTACTAAATCCGGGGCAGTTCACAGACTGTCTCTGATAAGTTCCCAGACCTATCTGACAAGTTCACAGACTTGCCTTTTTGACCTAGTTCACAGACTAAATCTGACTAGTTCACACACTAGTCTTTGTTTTGGATAATAAGACTACTGTCTGACCCGTTTTGGAGAGATGATTTTCGGGGAAATATGGCCTTTACCTTTTGCTATCAAAATAATCACAATTCAAATATATTTTGTTCAACCAGAAACTGAAAATAAAGCCAAATAAAAAAAAAAACTAAAAAAAAACCCTGAAACATTTCAAATAACTCAATTCCCACTGTCAGTATTCATCTCAATGATTTCAATCAGAAACTGAGAGATGAAATACGTGAATAAAAGTTACAGTGAAGTATAAGAAATTAAACATTAAAGAGCAGTTATAGAATGCCATACAGTGTCATCAATGCAACGTCAGTATGACAAATGAGCAGTTATTTAAAGAAAAGCAACATCAAAAAGATAGGTCTTTAGCTTTGATTTAAAAGAACTGAGAGTTGCTGCGGATCTGCAGTTTTCTGGGAGTTTGTTCCAGATATGTGGAGCATAAAAACTGAAGAGAAGAGACAAACAACTAAACATCTGAAAATGATGATGGAAGAAAACCAGAATGTAGTGTCTGAACAGAACAGAACTACATTTACAGTCAGAAAAGACATGCAGGCAAAAGACTCTTTGTTCATTCAGATCTCAGAGATATAAAGACAGCACAAGAACATGCTAACAAGTAGCTCATCATCATAACACCTCTGACTATATTTAACACTTCTAACTTCCTGTTTCAGGCTGGTGGTGGTGGCTGCTGATCGTTGTGTCTGTGGCTGTTGCAGCTCTCTTAATAATCACTGTGGCTGTCTTCAGATGGAGGAGAGCTAAAGGTGAAGACATTCACAGATTAAACTTTTGTAAACAAGAAATTTCTATAAACCTGGATTTTCACTGAGGAAGGTTGAACTCAACTTGCTTTTTTATTCCTTTCAGGGGAAACAACACAGACGGATGACGACATGGTGAGTAAAACTGAATAATCAAACTTTATTACAATCGTGAATTTATATTAGTCACCGGCAATTTCCACTGGATGCGTAACGGCTGCGGATCCGCTCCGGAACGTCGGCAGAGTCATTAGGTTTCCAATAAAGTTAATGTGTGTATTTCCACTGACAGCGGAACGGCTGCGTTCCGACTCCGTCCCAGCTCCGGCGGTCCGCAGCCCTCCGGAGCAAATACAGCAGAGCTTCTATTTTTGCCGGACGCCGGAGAGCTCCGCAGCAATTCAGCACACGGCAGATAGCGCGGGACAGGAAGTCGAGCACAGAAACAAAATAAAAATCTGGTTAATTTTCAAAATGAAATACACCATGCTCACGGCGGATCATATTTCCCTGCATTACACCTTGAAAACACAGCACAGAGTCGTTTCCCCTCTACTCCTCTGGATGGAAACAAACTGTTGTTGGTTTTGTGGTTCTATTCTACGTGAATTTGCGCGATCTTGTGGGTCCTCGTGACTACAGCTTTCAGTCATGGCCGCAGCCGTGCTGCAACAAATCCGGACCTAGTGGGTATTGACGGACGGCGTAGCACACAGCCGTTCCGCAGCGGAGCCGGTCCGCAGACGTTCTGCATTCAGTGGAAATCCGGAGTTAGATGTACACCTGAAAGCCCAAAAAAATATGCATTGTTGACTCTATTGTACAGAACGTCAGAGGTTGTGCAAAGGTCAAAGGATGCATTGTGAGGGGGAAAAAGAAAAGTGAGCAACACAAACAACAAACAGCCTCCACAATGCCCACAGAGTTGAATCAACTCATCTTATATTGGCTGTATGTGTTGTGGGACTGTTGTATTGGATTACATTGTACGGATAATGATGATGTTTGGCAGCTCATGAAAGCTACACAGAAACTAGAATCAAAGGAAATGAAATAGACAAGTTAATAAGTATTAATCTACATGTTACTGATCAGCCTTTATGTCGTCTCCTCTGTGCAGGCTGATCCTGAAGGTGATGTTTCCTACGCCTCCGTCAGCTACACCAAGAAGACCAACAGGAGAGCCCAGGTAAACTGTCTAATATATCATAGTGTTGGTGTTAATGGATTAGTAATCTTTTTAATCCTTCAAGCAGATATTTATGATTCCTCTGTGTTCCAAACTTTTCAAGACAAGTTTGATGTGAATATTTAAGATCACCACATGATGAATAGCGGCGTTTTGTCGGTGCCCCCCCCCCCTCCGCCCTTTTAATACAGCAGCGCAACAATCAGACCAACATGTCAACTTCACACACAAGATATTCCATAATCTAATCCGCAGATTAAAGCTGCAGCAAAGTGAATATTTCAGTTGTTACATTGCAGCAAAATCAGGAAGTTGTGTTAAGAGGTCATTTATGAGATGTACGTTTCCATCCAGACCCATGTTGATGATGATGATGATGATGATGCAGTGACCTACAGCACTGTGAAAACCTCCTCCTCTTCTGCTGCAGCCTGTGCTGATCCCAGCAACCTCTACGCTAACGTCAACAAACCAAAAAAATAAGATGTGTTTTTATAACGATGATGGTTGTTTGGATCATAGATTTAGAAATGTAAGGTCAAAGCAAGCAGAGTTATTATAAGATTGATCCTAAAAGTTGGTCACACTGTTTCTTTTCTTGGCTTAATTGCAGCAAAGTGAGAATCCAGCACCAGCTCTATAACACATGTAGCCAGTGAGAGAGTAGAGACTCCCTCTAGAGGTGGAGAGGGTGAGACAAAGAGGCAGACATATATTCTGTATTCTTAGAACTGTGACCCTGCATGGGCACAACGAAGGTTTTGTACAAGTAATTATTATCTGTATTGTTATACCATTAAAGTGAATATTGCTTTTGTTCTGTAAATCTTATTGTTTTATGCTTTGCTTTATTGAATAAATGATTAGTCCCACACAATTGCAAAATGCACTCACTTTTCAAAAAATTGCCTCACTCTGTTGGGTAAAAAGTTGTTGTGGTCCTTAATATGTAGCAAGTACAAGAAGTATGAGGGCATCTGGTGGACAGGTAAAGAATAATTCTAAAGGCTCTTGTGAAAAGTTGAAATGTGGCTGAAGAGGGCAACAGAGAGGCAGAATGAGGAATACACACAACTGAGGCAGACATTGTGATAATATTGGACTTTGTGTTTGGTTTCATTGAGCTTAAATGGAATCTGTAACAATCTTGCCTTTTATGTGGCTAATAATAAAAACTGCATATAAACCATTCAGGTTTACAAGTGTTTTGTATTTCTATCTCTCTTCACAACACAGACCACAGTACAAGCTTGCCTGTGCTCAGCTGACCTCTGTTGGGTTGAACACCTCTTTTTCCGCTGGGCTCTAACATTTGTCTAAATAAGGGACCGTTCGGTATTTATGGAATGGACCACCGGAGGAAAATAGGGGAGGGTCATGTCTCGTTATTCTTTGTTGATGGGAGCAGCAACATTTCAAAGTGGCTTGTTTGGTGCATATTTATCCATATAGCTCCATGTAGCTCTCTCAGTCTCGGCCCTTATCGCTAGCAGATGGGTCCCTCCCTGTTTAGCGGCCTGCCTCTAAACAGTCTGCCTCTGTCTGACTCCACTGATCAACAACATCGACTCACCACAGTGTCCACTGCTGTTACATAGAGTATAATCTCATCATATTTTACATAAGTGTCAGGTTTGCACACACTGAGGGAATGGACTCCAAATGCATGACTCATAGGCAATGTAATAGTTGTTTATTTGAACCAACTTCAAATTCCCACAGGCAGGGGCGCCGCCGTGAAATTTGGGCCCCATGACAAAAAATCAAATTGGGCCCCCTCTGCACAGCTGTTGTCACCACATCTCTAGGACCTAACTGTCCCATCAAAAGCTTTACATAACTCTAATTAAAGGCTTGCAACTGTCTTGCTTCTTGTAGTTCAATACTAGTACTAGCACAATATTTACTGCTGGTGATTTGTACAAGCATGCAAGTCTAGTATGCAGTTCACTATTTGATGCAAGATTAAAAGCAACCATAAAAAAATGTGCTGAAGGCCATTTTTTACAGTCTCAATGTATTTTTATTGTAAAATTTGACAAAATGGAAAATTCTCTTAACAAAATTATTATTATTAATTATTATTATAATTATTAATGAAAGATAAAAAACTTTTCAATCAAAATAAATTAACATCATCCTCTCAAAACAATGAAAACAGCAGATTTTTTTTAACTTAGCTGCACATGTATGCCAACAAGAAAATAAAGTGGACATGTCAAATGGAATTTCCACACCAGGGTTATTATAGTGCTACAAAACAGATCAAGTGATCACTAAATCTAAAGGTTTTGAGGTTTGGAATATGGTCATAACAAACCAACAGTACCAGTGACATCAAATTAAAAGGAATGAATAAGAACAAAGGACTCCTGGAAACCCAAACTTTTCTCTCAAAGAACATGTCATTGAACACAATGTTGCTCACCTTCTTCACTGGGACAGGGAGGGGCACAGTTAGGGGGAGACTGGGGTGCTGCTGACTCATCTGTTGTTAAGTCTGCTAAAAGGGGCAGGGACAATGATTTAATATGAATATCTTGCTAAACGTTTCCCTGCACTGATTAAATGGTGATTAAATGTAGGCTAACGCTAGTCTGTAGCTAGCTAGCTTATTTCACTATGGACATTAAGCCAACAGGTTAATACCACTCACAGACTATAGGCTACCCACCTTTCTTGGTGAAAAACTGGGTTACAGTTTGACACCCTTTTCTTTGTCTTTCCTCTCTCTCTTTTCTCTCTTTCCTTTTTTGAAAACCAGATTTTGATTTAACGTTACTTGGCAACATTGTGGTCACTGTAGTTCTGGCGCATCTACTGACTTCAACCAAAGAATTTCTAATAAGGGAAGAAGTTCCACTCTCTCGTTACTTCCGGCTTCTGAACTGGTTGCAGTTCCACCAGAGTTCCATATAGGGGGCGCTCACAGGCGAGTGCAGAATGAATGGGACTCTATGGAGCTATACCCCTCAAAATCCACTTTTCTCAGGATATAATTTTTTGTCTAGTAATTTGAATGTTGCATTTGAAAGGGGAGGCTAAGAAAATACACACTGCTGGGTGTTAGATTTTTTTAAAGTGGCTTTTTTGTTCTAAAAAGCCTTTTAAAATGTCAATGACGTCATACACATATACGGCCAGAGATTCTGCTTTACGGCAAGCTTTGAGTCGCTTCCTTTTTTCTCTCGAGGCATCGACAACACAGCTGACAGGTTAGACTCTCCCTGTCAATACACGTGCTAGAAAGAGGTTTGCTAATGTTTTAAAGACCACGCCGAAATATTCACTCTGGCATTCTGGTTCTGCTTCGGATGCCGTCAAGCGGGATCTCCGATCATAATCAGTTCTTCACTGACCAATCAGCATTCATTAGCAGAATGCTAGCGTGTTATGGGCAACAACGACTCAACCTGTAACAAATCGAAAGGGCATAGGTACTCGTTCATTCAACTTTCGACCTATAATCCATGTTGAATTTGCAAAAACTACAATCAAATCTGAGATTTCTCATCGACAATCAGGCAAAAGAGACAAATTTAGCCGTCTAGCTCCATAGGGTCCCATTCATTTTGCACTGGACCGTGATCACCCCCAGTGGAACTCTGGTGGAACTGCAACCAAAGTAGGTACAATGGGGCTAAATAGGGAGTGGAACGGCTTTCACTGAGCAATATGGTCCAGCTGCGGCTTGCGGCCGCTCACGCCACGCCGTTTCCCCCCCCCCCCCCCGGCTCACCGCTCACGCCACGCCCCCCGCTCACGCCACGCCCCTTGTTTTATTTGCCTTCAAAATAAAAGCCTGGTTTCTTAAGTTCTTTGCAAAAAATAAATAAAAGCCTGGTTTCTTAAGTTCTTTGCAAAAAAATAAAAATTAAAAAAAATGTCATTTAAGCCTGGTTTCTAAAGTTCTTTGCAAAAAAAAAAAAATTGTCATTGTATTTTTCTAAATAAATGCACATTCTCTATAGATAGGTGATCGCTCACGCCAAGCCCCTTGTTTTATTTGCCTACAAAATAAAAGCCCGGTTTCTAAAGTTCTAAAAAAATTGTCTAATTGTGTTTTTCTAAATAAATGCCCGTTCTCTATAGTTCGGGGTGCAACTACATAATGCCATTCAAAAAAACAAACAGTTGATGTTTGATTGGATTAGTTTTTGCTAATGTATAATCAATTGAACTACAAACAACAAAACTTCAAATATTTATTTATAAGTAAGCAAAACACACATGACGATGAAACAAATACTTAATCTAATTATGTGGGAGACACTGGAACTGGCTTTGGTCACAGGTCAGGACATAGCTCCACACACACACACACACACACACACACACACACACACACACACACACACACACACACAGCAGGATAACTGATTTGAGGGCTCTGAATAATCACATGAACACAGCAATTAAGACTCAGAATACATATTCTGCACGCTTTTTAAAATGACAAATATTCGTGTGGCACTGATAAATACATGGTGGGTAACATGAAATGGGGCCTTCAGCAGTTTATTAAAGGCTTAATAAAAGCAAAACAATTTTGTACAAGCAGTGAGTAAGACGTGTTTCAAACAAGAGAGATTGTTAGCGTCAGGATGTGGGGGGTTACTGTGATAATAATGAAACAATTCAGAAAGTTTAACAACAACATTACAGTTTAGATGGGGTGTCTTGACAACTGAGATTTTGGCACCAAAAATCAGTAAAGTAACAAGTTGTCTGGCACAGTTTTGTGGCTTGTTCGATCAAAGGGCATATGAATGTCCTGTATGGTGACATGATTAAAGCAGTATTTAAAATTACAAAGTAGGGGTTCAACAGAAAAAAAAAGCATCCCATCTTTGCTAACTGAGACCCTCTAGATTTGGCCTGTTTGGCTGTTGGTACGCTTATGAGAGGGAAATCTTTTCCGTACAGATTTAGCAAAAACATCCAAACTTAAAAGAATTTATATTATATTATAATATTTTGGAAAATATGCTTATTGTTTGTTTGCCTGCCTGTCTGTAAAAAAACTACTGGCCTGATTTGTATGAAACATGGTGGAAGGGTGTAGCATGGGCCAAGGAAGAAACGGTTACATTTTGGAGCGGATCTGAATCACAGGGTGGATACACAAATTAGTTTTCACTTTCGTTGACATTGTGAGATAGGGCATGTGTGCTGCATTCATGGTGGTGTCAGAATAATCTGAAAATTGTGAGGGCATGCCTTGGCAGAGGTCTGCGCTCTCTGAGTGCCCAATGTTTTCACTTTTTGTACGAATTAAAAAGATCTAACGTACTAATTGCTGATTGCTACCTTTGGACAAAGAGACAGACTAGCTGTTTCCCCCCTACTTCCAGTCTTTATGCTAAGCCAAGTCAACCAGCTGCTGGCTGTAACTTCATATTTACTGCACAGACATCAGATAGGTATTCATCTTCTCCTCCAACTCTCAGTAAGAAACAAAAAAGCATACTTCCTAAAATGTCAAACTATTTCTTTAACATACAAAACAGCGGTTTCAGTCACTGCAGGAGGCACAGCGGTTTTAGTCACTGCTTTACATGCTTTGAGGTGCAAAATAAAGTTGTCTCTCCTCACATAGCATTTTGCACAATGACAGCAGTGGTAGTGTCCACTGGCTATACAGCCGTCATTGCACTTATATATAGTAAAACCTGTAAAACAATAAAATATGTTGATTAGATAAACTTTTAAAACGTTGAATTACTTTTAACCCTTGTGCCTAACTAAAAACATTTTCTCCTTTGCATTTTTTCTTCTAGCATTCTCCAGAACCAAATTGTACCCCCAGAGTTTTGTTGCGTTGTCGTTTTAATTATTTTTAATTTCCTTTGTGACTCCGTTACATGTCCTAGAGAATAGGCGTGATCCTCCATTTTTAACAGGCTTTCAAATTTGACTGTAGTCGCTGAGTAATCTTCTCCCCCCCTTGCATTCGTCACGGTGCCACTGACTGAAAAGCACAAAATGCGGAGGTTTGTCCCTCTTTGACTGATGCATTTTAAACATTTGTGTGACTCACTTGTATGTATTCTGAATGTCAGATTCTACGCTTACAAGAATACTTTGATTAGTTGGAAGTAATTGCACATGAATAAGCACATATTTGTGAAAGAACAAAGGGGTTTTCGCTACGAAACAACTCATAAAATTACACAATGGAGCTTTAGGTATTGTGTTCTAGGTCTTAAATAATTTTAAACACGTCTTTATTTTCCTACATCCATGCAACGCTCCTCTAATGCTTATGGACCTTTTTCACAGCAGACATTTTGACTACTGTCATAGTAGGAAAAGAACAGCTGAAATTGATAACCTTAACGATGGCTCAATCAAGTGTCCCAGTAAGCTATTTCAGTGAGTCAGCATGCACAATACCAGGGCCTCTCCTAAGTAGAATGCAGCCATCATTAATGGTTTTGAATACTCCTGTGCTGTTCCTACTTTGACATGTCAACATGTTTGCCGTGAAAAAGGTCAATTGAAATGTTGTTTTAATTCCGTGGTGTTGTAGCTCTCTTTCAATAGTCCAAATATAGTTTGCTGTATACAGTATGTACACATTATTATTACTCAAAGTTGCTTATTCAATTTGAATACATGTATTAACTTACATTTCATTCATTGTTCACCACATGAGCCGATATCAAAATATATTTCTAGTCAGTTATTCCAATAAAACATGATATTTAATATCACATTGTATGTTTTCCAAATAAAAATACCTGCATGTTTAACGGTGTTCCGCTTGTGGCCCTGTAAATGAGGGACCAGCTTATAGAAGTCTCCCTTCTTCTCACAAAGGGGACACTTGTATTGTGAATCAGATGTCAGTAGCAACTGAGGCTCAGTGTGCTCTGGCAGAACAGACTGAAGAGGAAGAAATGATATATTCAACACAATGTTAATAAAAGAAGCTTTAACTTTCGATTGTAGCCAATTCTCAATAACTCAAATTACATTAAAGTGACTATGTCACTTTGTAGTGTTTCTGAAAGTCTGTCATTTTTCATTTAATAAAAAATATCATCATGCGAAGTACCTCACTCAAACACACACTACCTTAGCATACATGTGCTGAAAATCAGCTAACTTAAGCTAACGTTAGCATACTTTTAACACAGCTTTCAACCTGAAATCAATAGCTGTAGATAGTAGCCTAATATTAATTTTAAACCAACTGTAACGGGCTAAATAAGTCCATATTGCTATTATCAGTTGCTTACCTGGTGCTTCCCGGGAGTTGTTGCCGCCATGACTCAATATGCAACAACTAGTCGTACCTTATTCAATCTGAAAGTCGAAAGTTGCGTGCCACCGGGGGCGTGGCATGAGCGGGGGGCCGTGGCGTGCCCAAAACAAGTAAAAACAAAGAGAGCATTAATTTTATTATTATATTTGAAATATATATATATATATATATATACTGAATGATGATGGTTTAATAATTTTATATTAATTTTTACCTATTTTTTGGGGCCCCTGTCAGTCATGGGCCCTTGGAATTGTCCTAACTTTTCCCCCCTATAGGGCGCCCCTGCCCACAGGCCAACCATAGAGGTCAGTGTAACGCTTATCAGTTCAATTTTCTAAGCACAAACAGACATTTGGAAAAATGGGTTCAAATATCCAATTCTTCATTTTTTTCCACCTTGACAAATTAAAAAATTGGATCTTTAACCTGTTTTTCCAATTTTCTGTTATCTGAGGATCAGAAATTTAGAAAATTACAAAATTGCGTCTGGGCTCCAATTATTCAATACTGCAATGGTATTCTCTTCCTCTACTTTGCGGAATATGCAGGTCATTAACTGCATATGGACCAAAAAAAACAAACAAACTGATAGACTTTGGGGTCAGAGGTACTTGCAACTGATGGTTTCAAGTGGGGGGGGGGGCGTAGCTAGGCGGAACGAGCTAGCCTCCGTTTTGGTTGACAATACTTCGAACTTCAATAAGAAGTGACGTCACCCAACATCGCTTAGAGCACCTTTAACTACCAATCCTCACACGCTCAACTTCCTGCGCAATTGCTGATCAAGACCTTGCAACTGTTACTCTCACGTTTACAAATCACTGTAGGAAAGAAAGTCAGTGAAATGCATCAAACTTAAAAATTACAAATTGAACAAGGTTTTTCACTCTTCTGATATCGACAAGACATTTAGAGAGAATATAAGCAAATATCACCCATCAATTCAACAGGAAACAGAGGAGAGATTAAGTTGATTTAAAGGAAGTAACCACAGGAAATACAGAGCCAGCACTTAAGAGAATTTGACAGTCGAGAGCGTGAGACCGAGAGAGAAGCACGATGGCTCAGTTCAGATGGATTATGATGTCTTCATTTCTGATGCTGCTGTTTCAGTTCAGAGGTAAGAGAAAGTTTTGATGTAACGCGGTGAGTTTAGTGAACTCTTGGAAACCAAAAATAAGACTTATCCAAAACTGTCGTCACACTTACTATGAACATAACAGATTCATGTTTTAGTTTATTTATCACATTTCTATCTCTTTTTCTCAACAGCAGCTGCTGGGGTATATTTCTCCTTTACAGTCAGAGTTGGAGATGAAGTCACTTTGCCTGGTAAAAATGTGATAGATGATCAGCATAAATGTAACTGTACTAACTGGATCTTCAGTGCTTCAGGAAACACGGTGACGCTGTTTGAACTCGGGCAGATTCACGAAGAAGCCAAAGCTAAATCAGACAGACTGAGTGTTACAGAGAAATGTTCACTGGTTATAAAGAATGTCAAAGAGGAGGATGTTGGTCGTTACACCTGCAGACAGTCGAGATCAGGAGAGAAACAGGTTGGAGACACTGTTGATCTGTCTCTTATTAACTGTGAGTATTTACATCATAATGTTTACCAACTATCTTGTTAGAACAATATGCTGAGGTATTATAATAATTATGATTACAGTGATGAAGTTCATTTTAATTAAATATGTTAATCTTTCAAAATATCTCCGTCTTCACCAGCGACCGAACAGCAGAACAATGATACGGTGACGTTCAACTGCTCCATGTCGGCATTTGAACAATGCAGACACTTCAAAGTGAAGTGGCTGTATGAGGGTGATAAGAAGGATTTCAAAGACATGAAGACATCACCAAGTACCTGTTCAGCCACTGTGACATTTACAACATCGGGCTTTTATCAGACGTATTACCAGTTGATGAAATGTGAAGTGATACACACATTAACTGGAAACGTGCAGCTGTTTTCTTTCATCCCTCCTCAGTCCTCAGGAGAGAAATCAGGTGAGAATATGATGAACTGTTTAAAATGGCTTTGTGGATAATTACACAAAATATTTCTTTGGATCTGAGGTTTTAATATTATTTCATTCTGTCCTGTTTTTTGTAACTGTACAATTTGTTTAATTTTGTTCTTGTATTCATTAAAGGTATAATATGCAGCATTTATATATATATATATATATATATATATATATATATATATACTTATGACTTTATAGTGTGTAGTGGTGTCTGTATCTGCAGACAACCTGCCCTCTGCCTGTATTTCTATGGAAGTAAATGTGTTTCAATGGATTTTGAAATTGAAAAGCCATTGCATTTCTAGCACTGAATAGGTATACATTGAATATATGTATCTGAACTGTTTGCCTCTGAATTTAACTCTTCAGATTTTCAACAACTCATTTTCCCATTTATTTTTTTCAATGTTCACAAATGTAGAATCAAAAATGTTGAACGTTGAAAAATTCAAAATACCAAACTTAGATGCAAAATACAACGTAAAAGATTCAACTAATATATTTTCAACATGCTCAAATTCAGATGCAAAATGCGATGTATCATAATCAAAATCCGATGAAACAGATTTACTTCCATATATTTCCTCTTTTCTTTTCTTATCCTATTTTCTGCGTGCGGGACGTTTCTGGGCATCACCAAAGAGCCTTTGGGCCTTAGTGTAACCCCCCCACCACCCCCCAGCCATTTACAGCATGCAGGATGTACATCCAATTCTCATTCCAAATACCTCAGCTTTGTCACACCCCTCGAAGGGGCAACCTTTACCTTTAGCATATTATGATACAAAGCAGCGGCATTTGACATTTGTGTTTTTATGTGGTTTGGTGTTTTGCCTCTGCTGTGTGCTTTCGGTCGGTATGTATGTTTAACTGATACACACACACACACACACACACACACACACACATGCAGCAACAGGATGAAGCTCAATCCGGCAATGTGGCACCTTTCCGCAGAGGTGTAGGTTTTTTATTTGTGCTTCAAAACTTAACAACTGTGAAACAATCAGAAAATAACATTGCTCCCTCCCTTTATTCATTTCCTCTCTCTCTCTCTCTCTCTCTCTCTCTCTCTCTATCTAGCCAGGTTTCCATCCAAATGTATTGCGAACTTTAACCAAATTCCAGAAAGACGAACAAAAGAAAAGCGAATCAATGCATTTTTTCCATCCACTACCGTTATGTGGATTTGAATAGCATGATGGTGTCATTTCATTGCCACGCAAATCTCGCTACTAGGACACTACGGCGACCATAACCCTAGCTATTCAGGCGTAATGTGTAACACCTCTTATCATGTTTATCCCTTACTTCTCTCTCCAGGCTGGTGGTGGCTGCTCATCATTGTGTTTGTGGGATTAGTAGTAATAATCCCAGTGGGTGTCTTCAGATGGAAGAGAGCTAAAGGTAATTCACCGATGAAACTCTTACAAACAAGAAGTTTTGTTACACCTGGATATATTCAGTGAGGAAGCTAAACCCACCTTTCCTTTTTATTCTTTTCAGGGAACAAAACACAGACGGATGACAACGCGGTGAGTTTTTAAAACTGAATAATCACCTGAAAGACCTGAGAGAAAATAAGAAAACAATTGTTGACTTTATTGTACAGAAAGTAAATGGTTGTACAACAGCAAAGGTCAAAGGATGCAAACAACAGCGCTCCAAAATGACCAGAGTTTAATCAACATTATTTCTTCTCCTCTGTGTAGGCTGATCCCGAAGCTGGCGTTTCCTACGTCTCAGTCAGCTTCAAGAATCAGAATCAGAATCAGAAATACTTTAATAATCCCAAGACCAACAGCAGAGCCCAGGTATGCTTTAGTTTCTTTGTATGATCCTAGTCAATGTATATTTATGATTTATGAGTCTGATTATTAATTAATTAAAACTATTAATCCACATGTTACTGATCAGCCTTTATGTCGTCTCCTCTGTGCAGGCTGATCCTGAAGGTGGTGTTTCCTACGCCTCCGTCAGCTACACCAAGAAGACCAACAGGAGAGCCCAGGTAAACTGTCTAATACAGAGATCTTCAACAGGGGGTCCGGGGCCCCTAGGGGGGTCCTCAGAGTTACTGCATGGGGGGCCACCAAATTATTGTTAATTTTTTTCATTACAGAAAAAATTACAGAGGGGGATAAGTAGGTCAAAGGATGCAGAGAAACTCCCGCACACTGTCTAACTGGCAAAATGAATGGAGTTTCTATGCAACTTTTGAAAGTTTTTTCAAAAATTAAAATGTCTTGACATGAATCCAACATATTATTAGCAAATAAAAATCAGCCTATTTGTGAAAAAAAAAAAAACACATTTATGATAGGCCTACTGGCGAGGTAAGGTAGTCACTAAGGTAGGCCATCCACAGATACAGTTCATCCTAAATGTTTGACCATTATAACATGATTTATAAAATCACACCACCAAATCACACAACAATTATTTGTATAGCTTAGTTTTCTATGCACTAAAAAGGTATAAAGGCTTTAGGCTTTTATTGTAGGCCCAGTTAAATATGCAACTTAATTTTATAAAATATATGTAGTAGGGGGTCCCTGCTCCATCTCTCTCTCAGATAAGGAGTCCTTGGCTTGAAAAAATGTTGAAGACCCCTGGTCTAATATATTATAGTGTTACCAGTGTCACTTCACTTTTTGAATCCTTCAATATTTAGGATTTAGGATTCTGATGTCAGCCTCTATGGTCCAAACAGACAAGTTTGCTGTGAATATTCATGATAACACCCCCTCACATTTCCATTATGTCAGCTGTACTCACAAGATATTTCACAATCAAACATCACCATGACTCCTGTCTGTTTTCTAATGAACACTATCTAAAGAAAACATGTAGTACCGCAACCATTTAGCTTATCCAACAATCTTCACATGCTCAACTTCCTGTGCTATTGCTGATCAAGAACGTATCAACTGTTAACCTCACTCAAATCCCCTGTTGATAAGAAAGTCAGTGACATCAAATTAAAAAATAAAAAATAAAAAATCCCACAGAGTTTTTCACTAATCTAATCAGCATATAAAAGCTGCAGCAAAGTTAATATTTAAGTTGTTGCACGGCAGCAAAATCAGGAAGTTGCGTTAAGATGATGTGTGTGTGAATCATGAGTTGTGCTGTTTCCCTCCAGGGCCGCGGTGAGGATGATAATGATGATGCAGTGACCTACAGCACTGTGAACGCCTCCTCCTCCTCTTCTGCTGGAGCCTCTGCTCATCCCAGAAACCTCGACCCTACCTACGCTGGCAGGCCAAAGAAATAAGATGTGTGTGTGTGTGTGTGTGTGTGTGTGTGTTTTTATAACAATGATGATTGTTTGGATCGTAGATTTAGAAATGTAAGGTCAAAGCAAGCAGAGTTATAATAAGATTGAGCTTAATAGTTGGTCATGTTGTTCCTTTCAATGTTTTGACTTTTCGATTTCATTTCAGTTTAGTTACCTATTTTTTAGAGTGTGTTTGCTTGTTTTAGTTTAGCTTCAGTTTTTCCGAAAGGTTTAGTATTCCTTATATATTTGGTTTTGTTTGTAGCTGTAAACATGTACATGCAAAATACATGATTGGAGAATAGCCATGATGTTTAATGTTTAGTCTTTGTGCTACTTTAGTGTCTGATTTAAAGCAGTTATGGCACAGCACCATCCTGTCACTTGGCTGCCTGTTCTGCCAATCTTCCCAGCCCTTGTCACATGATTAATGTTTCCATAGTGACTATCCAAAATACTGATACCATTAAACCAGCACTGGATTTTTTTATTTTTTTTTAAAGTGGCAGACTGACAAGCCAGATCCACATCAAGATGTGATTGGCCTGACTAGAGTTTGGTTTTTAGAGTTGCTAGACTGACCCTGGCTGCAAATGACATTTGCTGCCGCTAGGGTGCGTCTAGATTTCTAGGCTAGCAGACTGAGCCTATAGAAAACATTCTTTTTTTAATTTGTTTGTTAACCTGGCAATAAAGATTCAGTTTAGTTCAGTTTACTAAATATATGTTTCATTGTTTTTTTTTTAATTTTAGTTTTAGGGTTAGGGTTTTCTAGTTTACTATAATGACCCCTGTTCCTTTCTTCTTGGCTTAATTAACAATAACCAGCTCAATAACACATGAAGCCATTGACAGATTGAGACTCTAGAGGCGGAGAGTGTGAGAAAAGGAAGGAGACATTTTGGATGTATTCTGTATTCTTAGTACTGTGTTCCTGCATGGGCACAATCAACGTTTTTCACAATTAATTATTGTGTTGTTATATCATTTAACCCTCATGTTGTCCTTGGGTCCAATTTGACCCGTTTTCAAAATCAGAAATATGTTTATTTTTAATATATATTTTTTTTTAATAAAAATTACTCAAAAAATAGATGGATTCCATACAATGCTTTTCACACGTACAATTCATGATCACTACTTTTATTGAATTTTGGATGTTTTATTCAAGTTTTAGCATTTAAAAAAAAAATTGAAATGGTTTCAAAACTGTATTCTGACTAAACTTTGACTCTTTGAAGTCTCTGATTATCCATCCACATACGTCCCTCTAATATTAGTCTAAATATTTCATAATTTCTGCTTTTCTAATAAAAAAATGAGGTATAATTTCCTACAAATGAGGATTATTGTCCATGAATTCCAAAAATAAGTGTAGTAATAACTTGGTGTGAGTTTGGTGGTTGGATAATGTAGTAGGTTGAAAAGGCTGTATGTTTAGTTTTTGTTTAAACAGACAACCCCCCAATTTTTGTTTAATATTTGAACCATTGTAACTAATCCTTACAGACGTATTGAAGCTATTACGCTTCCACGTCAGTAGATGGCGCTATGGCGCTGCTGTGGATCCATTAGAGACCGTAGCTCTTAGCTCTGCTCATGCGCAGCTCAGAAATAAACAAGTTTTGCCGTGAGCAACACGCTAACGTGCTCTCTGTTGATTCACAGGTACTGAAAAACTCACTTTTTCATATGGTATTGTATCCTCATACTGCTTGTATCAGCAGATTATCTAAATGTTACAGAAATCGTTGTGTGATGTTGTGAGCTGATTTTGAGGTGTTTGTTTTAGGAGTAGAAAGCGTAACTTTGAAGCTAGTTGTTCCGACCAGTGTCGGCAGGCTGAGTAGTTCGTATGAACTTCGGTTTTACAATGTAGTTTTTCATAGTAGTTTGTAAGTGTAAGTTACTGATATTAGCGTCCTGTAACATAAGAAAATATGTTCTATCTTTTGTTCAGAGTATTAGCCAGCCATCAGTGAGAAAATGGTGATGAGAAATACTGTTTCAAGCTAGTTTTACATTCCCGGTCATTCAGTAACATGGCGACGCCATCTTGTCAAGTGCTAATATTAAGTGCACGTGTATGAGAGAACATAATGTGTCAGAATGTTGTATGTATGGGTGTGTATTATGCTACGGTTGAATTTGTGTTAGCAGGATAGCATTGGTTATATGTCAAAGACTGTAGGTGTCCGAGTCCAGTGAATGTGAAGTGAATGTATGGGAACTGTATGCAATTGTTTCAGAAATAAACAAGTTTTGCCGTGAGCAACACGCTAACGTGCTCTCTGTTGATTCACAGTTTTCCTTAAGCTGCGCAGTGCTTCCTAGCCTGTGTAGCCATTGCTGCCGGTCCAGATTCCCCCAAGGTCTGGTGCCGGTAACAATAACAAAAGCATCAAAAACAAAAAAAAAGTATTAAAGTGTTCATTTTTAATATTGATCCAGGAGGACAAGTACACTGTCGATGGGAAGACAAGACAAGGGTTAAGTGAATATTGCTGATTGTTCTGTAAATCTGATTATGGGCTTTACTGAATAAATGATTAATCCCACAAGATTGCAGATGTATGTCTTTGTATAGTTAACACATTTTGAGTTGTTCATCTATGAGCAGAAAAATGATCTCAAGCAAGTCAAATTCTGTTGGACAGTGTCTTGCTTAGCTCTCTTTTATTTCAAACGCAACACTGTTCTATTTCTCACCAGAGAGCGGCAGCAGAGACCTTTCACTAACTGTCCACTCGCGCTGCACAGCACAGACACCCAAACATACACTCATACAGTATGTGTAGTTTACAGGGGGGATGGGGGGGTTGTAATCAAACAACCCCCCCCCCCCAAATATCTAATTACAATTTCCTTTACATAAATAAAAACATTTGCCCCGCAATTTGATGCAGAAAAGACACAAATTGTTGCAGAAAAATTTACCAGAATGCAGGAAATGAAGTGTTTGATATGCTCAAAATTTCCATTTTGCCCAAAAGTGGAGATCTGAACCCCCCCGATGTTGAACCCAAAGTTAGGCCCTTGCATACACTCATATGTGATTGCTGAAAAATCTTATTCCAAACACCGTGGGTGTAAAACTGTATGCTGCTGAAACTGCCCAGGCAGACTAAACTCAGAGTACTCAAATCATTATCGAATCAAGTCCTGCAATCTAAATGTTGACTGTGAAGAATATAGAGTACCCCCTGCTCTTGGGTGAGAATATTTTCGCTTGTATCAGCTAAAGGTGAGGAAGGTAAGAGGGAATGAATAAAGGGCAAATGAACTAAATCCCATTGTACCACAGGGTGTACCTCTGTACTGAAACTATACATAAAAAGAGTAAAGAGTAGTAGTACAATATGTCTTTGTTATGGAAAAACACAGTTAGTACAAGTACATTTGTAACAAAGTAAAGTATTTGAGAATACTTCAATTTCCACCTCTGCAAAAAAAAAGTATGACAAAAAAAATTGAATAAAAAATTCTTAGATCATAGATTTCCCTTAAACATCCCATCCATCTGATGTTTGTCCTAGAAACATGGCTTTGAGGGGAGAAAGGAAACCAGACAGCGTCTTTAAATGTTTGAGACACCTTAACATGATGATATTGCTGAGAGTATAATTAAAGCGTAGTTGTAACTTGTCTAATGGAAGTCAGCATGCTTCCAACGAGAAAAACAAACTTCCTTCGGACTTTAAAGCAGATATGATTGTAACATACATTTCCATTGTTTGAGAAAGCAGAACCTACACACACGCACGCATGCACGCACACGCGCGCACACACACACACACACACACACACACACACATATATATATATATATGAAGGTTTATGGACAATAATTAGTGTGTGAGTTGAGCATGAAGAAATTGCAGTTTTTTTTGTCGGGGGGGGGGGTTGTTAATGCAGTTCAGGACAAAGGGCTGTCAAACAAACTGATTCTGCTCCACTGGCGCGCTGCTGCAGAACATGACACATTCCAGGCACAAGAAGGCCTGTCTTTAACACAAAGCTAGCAGCGGATTAAGATTAGGAAATTAATTTCAACATTAATATGGATTAGCTCCTGAAGCACACTAACTGTGTCTTTTACCACCAACTCTCTGAAGTCCATTTTCGAACAGAAAACTATAAGTTCAGAGGGAACTTTGGTGTTGAATGTTTCCCTTTAATTCAAACTTTTATTTTGGTGAAATGCAAATGAATATCTAGGTTTTTGGTCTTTACTCTCTCTTACTTTTAAAATGTCTTTCTGAGATGTATCAGCACCACACTTAATCTCACCAAACCCGACTGACACCCATGAATGAGAGTAATTACATCATTAAGCATACAAATGGGCTAATTTAGCTTCTCTTCTCTTTTTTCTTTTTTTTTTTTTTTTTTTGGTCTAAGGGTCTGTGAGACCGTGACCCAATTTAAATATCCAATCCCAACTCAGAGAAAATCTCCTGAGCCAATGGGACGCTTGGCGCCACCCACCTGCATGCATAATAATAAGAAGCAGAATAATAACACCAGCGGGGAAACTTGCAAAAGCTGCAGCTTGCTCAGTTTGCTTTGGAGATTACTTTGCCTCTCTGAAAACCTTCACCATGGTCGACGCCTTCTGTGCCACTTGGAAACTGGTCGACAGTGAGAATTTTGATGAGTACATGAAAGCACTCGGTGAGTAACAGCCTGTTTCTTTTCCCTTTTTATGGATGCTTTAGATCAAGCTTGAACAATAACTGTGTATCTTGTCCGATTTCTTTTGTGTGCCTATATGATAACTGAAATATTCAGAGGTTTAGACCACTAACAGCCACATTTCCACCCCCTCCCCGTGCCCTGATCAGGTGTGGGCTTTGCCACCCGGCAGGTCGGTAATGTGACCAAACCGACTATAATCATCAGCCAGGAGGGTGACAAGGTGGTGGTTCGCACCCAGAGCACCTTCAAAAACACAGAGATCTCCTTCAAGCTGGGAGAGGAGTTCGACGAAGCCACCGCTGACGACAGGAACTGCAAAGTAAGCTGATATATAATAATTCTTGCTCAAAAAAATAAATAATCAAACACATATGAGTAATTGAAACCAGATCATGCTGAACAACCCATTAAAACCACTCACCCTCAGACACCAGGAGAGCTTGAATGGTGTCCAAGAAGTGTCCTGCAATATTAGAAGTGGTTTTAATTGGGCTTTAATTAAGGAAATCCTAATTATAAAAGTCATGAATCTTATTTAATCCAAGGTTTCATTTGTGCCACTGTCGCATCTCCCCATGTGCAGAATAGTAAGTACGTTAAAAAGATTTTCTTTCAAAATGCAGTTCTGATCAAACTTTTTTTCAAAAATTTGTGGGTCAGTGACGAGACTTGACATCTGGAGATGTCTGGCTATAGATAAACATTTGGCAGGATCTTAACGAACTGATTGTCCGCCTCACTTGTTAAAAACATTCTTCTCTTTTTGTCTTACAGTCCATAGTGACGATGGAGGGAGACAAGTTGGTCCACGTCCAGAAGTGGGACGGCAAGGAGAACAAGCTTGTCAGAGAAATCAAGGATGGCAAGATGGTCATGGTAAGAAAAATGCACCCAGATCACACATATCCTTGTCTTGTTTGACAGCAATATACAGTACATAACTTACATACATGCCTTAAAGGGATTACATTTAATATCAAAATAGAAACGGACACTTAAACTATGAAAGTCTGATTGTGTAGCCATGTGGCAATAAATGCCAGTTGGTTAGCTGTACGTAAAGATACAATTTTGTTGTGCATTACTGGAATATAATATATATAATTTTTTATGAAGTATTCATGATTTTTCAGAAGCTCAGATATCAATATCCTTTCACTGGAAGCAATGGTTCTATAACAGCTGTTGAAATTAAAAAATATAGTGTAGTGGGCAATTAACTTTGCTTTCTTCAAGTTGTGAGGGCAATGCACATTGTTTGGTATTATTCAGGAATAATTTGTGCATGGAAAACGTCTGCAGGTAGTCTTTAAATATTAAAAAAATTGTACTAAAACACACATTATAGACAGTTTTTATTGTCTTTCTGAAGCTCTAAAAGTGCAGCAAAGAATCCGTTTATCTTTTGTTTTGTTGTGATGAATGAGCATGCCTTTTCACACGATAATAGTCAAATTAGCTTGTTTGTATTAAACAAAGTAAATTACCAACGGGGCAGCTGCCAAAAGCTGCTTCGCCAGATTCCCCACTCAAGCACCGCTTTGTTTTCCGCTGGTTAAATGTTAGATTAGGGAAGATGTAATTCGCTGTCATGGTAACTGTGGTCTCTCTCCCCCTGCAGAATTTGACCTTTGAAGATGTCCATGCGGTGCGTAGCTATGAGAAGGCATGAGTGCTCCGACTGACATCATCCCACTCCGGCCAAGAAGTGTTGATTTTATAATTATTATTGACTGTATGCCTCTCTTTGCACTTCATCCTCCTCCGCATGTCCACAGCCTGCAGGCTGCACATGTTTTGTAAGATTTTTTTTTTTTTTATATATGAAAACATTTCTGTCGTGATGGATGGATCGTCTTTTGGTACCCTGTGTGAAACATGAAATAAAAAAAAAAAACACAGAGTAAATATTGGTCTCTTCTCTTTTGTTTTGATATTATGTCGCAGTGGTTCCATCTTTCAATGTGGTCGACGAGAGAATAAATATTCCTCGGTCAAAAGAATTTAATAAACCCTTCTGACACTGAATCTCTATCTTTTAGGAGGGGAACTGAAAAACTTTCTCTGCATGAGGCCGTAAAGTGTCACTGTATTATATGTCAATTTACGAAACAAATCCCACACAATTTCCCACCCCAGCTTCAAACCTGGTAGCTTAGTGAGACTATTTTCTGGGACCAAGTTGGAGGAATTACATCAATATGCCAAATATTCCCCTCAGAGTGAACAGTTGGTCTCTGATCAGGTTCAGGTTCAGGTTTAGGTTACTTTATTGGTACCCATAGGTAAACTAGGTTTACAGTCTAAGAGGCAGGGCATCCTTAAAACATAACATGCAACACACAAAACATCAAAACATATAAAACAGACAGTAGAACATGGATAAAAAAAACAGTACATGACCACATTGACATGTGCAGTTATGTGCAGAAATTCTACAGCTAGTACATGACCAAGGTGCTCATGTGCAAGTGGTTCTACAGTTTGTTTAACAGAGTCATTGCCTCTGGGACAAAACTGTTTTTAAATCTTGTAGTTCTACAACCAGGGACGATTAGCCTCCGTCCAGAGGGGAGATACTGGAATTCCCTATTCAAATGGTGTAAGGGTGTAGGCTATCTTCTAAGATGGCCATAGCTATCCGCTGTAGTTGTTTAGCATACAGGAATGTGGGGTGCAGCTGGGACTCACCAGTCAGCTTACTGACTGATGTGATTATATCTGATTTTAAGGCCTCAAATGGCTCTTCAATCCTCGCTAGAGAGTTATACTTTGACAGTACATGTATTTGATTACTGTAAATGAAGGATCTGTTTACCTAAGAATATCGTATCACTCACATCTACGTATTTGTATCCATCCTTTGGTTTAACCTGCCTAGGTTTGAATAATGAATAAGCCACAGACCTCGCTGTCAAGATTTTTTATTTTTTTTTATTGAAACTAATTTCTACCAAAGAAATAGTCGCTATTAAATCTGCTGACAGCGTTGTCTCGGTTATGCAGGGCAAAAGGGGCACTGATTTTGGAAAGGGATGCTCCTGCTGAATTTTTAAAAAGTGTTTTTGTGAGCACTATAAATTGTTATCATTATTCACCTTCAATGTATAGGGTGGAAGAGAGAAATATCTAAATATCTGAAACAAAATCCCTGGTATCTACTACCCAGCCGCCCGACCCGGTCTGTTTTGCCTGTTTTATAAAACATAAAGTATAAATTATCACCCAATTCTGTGTTACATCTTCTTGGCCAATTTCATTCCAACTCATCACCGCTAGTTTTACATTTATTTTTTAGAGTATATGGTAAATAAACCTAATTTGTGTTAAATTATGTCTAATTTTTTAGTTGCAAACTCCTGATATTATGAATTATTTTAGCTAATAGTTAAGATCAGAGGAACGTATGTTGAGGCATAACTACAGCCTGTTTCGAGTATGGGACTATCCATGTTATTTTTGGGCAATTTAGTTGAAAGAAACCCGTATTTTTCATATAGACACTTTTAAAACGGGTCAATTTTGACCTGAGGACAACACAAGGGTTAAAATGAAAGAATCCAATAAGTAAAAATCCCCCTTTGGTAGAACTGCTCATGTCCACACTAATCTATAACCTGTGACGTGGGGCCACATGTCGACCCTAGATATCAAGGGGTCATAATCCAAAAAGGTTGGGTGGGTGTTCAGTCATGAAGAAGGGTACCCTATCAGCTTATTATTAGTTTGTATTCAGATAATTTACTACATTAAAAGTAGCAATATCACACTGTAAAAACATCCATAAAGTAAAAGTCCTGCTATGGAAATGTGAATCAAGTAAAAGTGTATATATGACTGGTATCAACTGTCCAGCTCAAACTGCATTTCTGTTATCACAAGTTCCTCCCCCTGAGCTCCAAAACAGAGGAAGTCACATGACCACTGCACTTCCTGTTTACAATCGTCGGCTACTTTAGTTTATATGTAGTCCATATGATTCACCATACTGTCGTGTTTTAACACGATAAACATGGTACAACGTTTGTGTTTCGTGTTGCTGCTGTGCGGCGCGGCTCCTCTTGCGGCGGCCCCCGCTGGGAGCAGCTACCTCTCGGCCGCCACAGGTGAGTGGACTTCAGGATGGAAGTCTGCCAGTTTATTTCTGTTATTTATTTATGTCCGCCTCTTGTCACAATTCACATAACTACACGGGCTAAAATGCACAGCGTGAGTCAACACTTGTGGTTTATCTGTGGATTGAACAATTATGAAACGTGTGCGGTTGGGAGTTCTGTGATTCAGCTAATAAATGTCGATGTTTTGTTATGTTTAGTGCTGCTTGGTGGATGCCATGCTCGCCGAATTGACCCTAAGAAATTGTGGATTTATGTTAAGTGTTCAATGTGGCTGTGAATGTAACATTTTGTTAGCAGGTAGTCAGAAACATATTAATTGGCAGATTTTTAAACGGAGTTTGGTCAGAAACGCACACTCCTCACATAGGCTACTTTTAATGGGGCTACTGATGTTTTTTTTTTTTTTTTAACTTCAGTTGCAAAACAGGTTAGCAGTTTGTTTCATAACCTAGCATAAAATAAGACTCAAATAGTCACAAAACTAAACCAAGGAGAACTCATAATAGGCTATTACCTCACGACACAACAAGTAAAATGACGTGAATTTAGCACCCCCATAATACATAATAATACAAAGCCTACAAAGAGAGATATATTATGAAATTGAGACACATTTTAACCCTTAGTTCCATGTCTGTGGTCAAAATTAACCCTAATTTATTGCATGTGTTGTCATTTCTAAAAAGAAGTATATTTTAGGCTTTCGTCTTTGTCTCCTTCACCCTTTCTTCTTGCTCACTGTCACTCCATCTATCCAGGCAGGTTCTGGCACATCACGGACCTCCACCTGGACCCCACCTACCACCTGGCCCCGGACCCCACCAAGGTTTGCTACTCCTCCAAAGGAGCCCCCGCCACTCACGCCGGCCTGTTCGGGGACTTCCTGTGTGACTCTCCGTACCGCCTCATCCAGTCAGCCTTCGCTCACATGGCGCCGCTCACACAACCACAGGACTTCATCATATGGACCGGGTCAGTACACCGATGAAGGGAGAGTGATAATGACGGATGTTGGCATTATACTGCTTTCTTTTTCTTTGAGACATAACGGTTTTGTTGTTCTGCCTTTATGGGAAACTGGTGCCATCTCATAGAAAAGCTCATAGAACCAATAAAGTGGCTTTACAGTAGTTTCATATCCTATTCTCTCACTACTAAGTGAGTGTGCGGTCTGTACTTCTATGTGAAACCACTTTGAGGTTTTAGACTTGAGGAATGAGGAAGTTTCTGTGAAGTAAAGTGACTTTAGATGGCCCTCACTTCCCATTTCTAATTCTTTTTAGCCATGTCTTAAAACAGAGACAAGATGGTTCAGACATAGTTTCCCACAGGATGCATTGTAATCACTTTTTAATAAACCTCTGACTTTTCTGACAGCGGCTTCATCAGTTAAAAATTTGAATGTATTCAATGTCATGGTTTGTTACCAAATACCTGCACAACTAATCACATTCCCATCAAACTCTCAACTCTCATTCATCTGATGTCTATAATAACAAAATATCTCAAGTCTAGCGTCTAGTTTTATCTTGGACCTCTTGCATTACAATACGCTGAAAGTTTATAATGGGATTTTTATCCAATGACGCCAAACGAAAACTGCCTACCGCCAGCTTTACAGCTCTGCGTTCCCTTGAGGAAACTGAAAACTAATGTTCACTACACTGTGATAATGCCGTAGGAAAAACTGTAAACATCAATCACAGCAGCATTGCCTCAACACAGCCTTCCATTAATCAGCAGCTTAGCCAGAAATTCATAGACTTATTAAACATGCTTAAGAGAACGCCTTGCCACTTAATCCTCCACCCTCAGGGAGTCTTTTCCAAGTTTAAGTTACTGTGCAAGCAGATTTTTGCTTTATTCTATTGTTATTGGGCTTTGTAGCACGAGTTTACTTAAAGGGGAAATCCATTGTACAGTGGAATTCCCGCTATGTCTGCAATATTGTACAGTTGAGTACAGCTAGACAATGTACAGCAGTGTTGAGAAATCAGGGTTTTCCTTGATTACTAATTGTTATGCTGACTGCTTCACTTACTGCAACCACTTCACATTTAAAGTCATGCTTAAAGGGTAACTACCGTTTTTCAACCCTATTTTCCTATATTTTTGTGTCTAAGTGACTGATTGGAACAACAATCTTTGGCATTTGTTCAGTATTAGAGAGGTGCTACAATGTAAAAGGGCAATTGTCCAGCTTGTATTTACCTTCACAAAAGTGCTCGTTTTGCCACTGATAGGCTCAGATTAATATTCTAAGTGTCTGACAACATTATAGAAAGTACAAAGATAAGACCCAGTAGTCGCTATCCTCATTGTACACATTTGTCCTTATATTTTCTTGTCAACTCAATGATTTTGGTGGTTGAGAAAAGTCATGAATTCAAATCAAGTCAGGAAAACCTTGAAAGCAACAAAAAAAAGTTCCCGTTTTTGTGGCTTTTGTTACGACCCAGCTCGTTACGGTAAAGGGAAGCAACATAAACCCAGGTGTTTTTGGTAAATTATAGTTCTTTATTACTTCAAGAGTTTAACCCTCCTGTTGTCCTCGGGTCAAATTTGACCCATTTTCAAAAAGTTTCTATATCAGAAATGTGGGATTCTTTCAACCAAAATGTGGATGGTTCCCTACAACGCTCTTCACAAGTAAAATAAATGAGCAGTTCTGGGTGAATGACCGTGGCTCTTGTTCCCCCCCCCCTCCACCAGTGACAGTCCACCTCACGTCCCCGCGGGTGAGCTCTCTACGGACACCGTGATCCAGGTGATCAGTAACATGACCCAGACCATCAGACAACACTTCCCGAACCTGACAGTCTATCCTGCTCTGGGTAACCATGACTACTGGCCACAGGTAACTTTAGATCACAGGACAAATGATTGTAGGGTGTAGCATATCAGAGTGGAACTGAAAGTGTAACCTTCTCATCACTTCTCACTCCGAACCACCACTCTTTCACAGAAGTAGAGGGAAGCTTTTTTTTATTTTATTTTTTTTATTCTAAATCAGTTTGACTCATTTAGTGGCCGGCGTGACATTTTGTTTCAGTGTTCATGAATATATTTTAATTTGAGCATTTATTTAAGAGGCTAGTATTTAGGATATTTCTGTTGAGCCTCAAGTAGGGCCGCAACTCAAGTTAATTTTCATTGTCGATTAAAGGTGCAGTAGGTAAGACTTTCTGTCATATTTGCTGAAACTGACCCTATGTTCCAGTAGAAATACATGAAGCAGGTCATTTAAAAAAAAATCCACTTCCTCTGGTACCACCTACAGCCTGTAGTGTGATTTGCAAAAATCCACAGCTCCCTGTTCAGATGCACCAATCAGGGCCAGGGGGGGTGTCTAACTGCGTGTCAATCACTGCTCATGCACACGCATTCGTTCTCCCTTGTGGGGGGAGGGGCTTAGGAGACCGTTTTGGGCTTTAGCGGAAAGGGGGGAGGGACTGAGAAGTTGTTGATGTTCAAATTTTTTGGCTAAGTCCTGGATCTTCACAATCCTACCTACGGCACCTTTAATCTGTCGATTATTTTCTCAACTAATGGATTAGTTGTTTGGCCTGTACAATGTCAGAAAATGGTTAAACACGTCGATCAGTATGTCCAAGATGATGTCCTCAAATGTCTTGTTTTTTGTCCACTAACATAACTCAAAAATATTCGGTTTACCGTCATAGAGGAGTGAAGAAACATTTAAGAAGCTGGAATCAGAGAATCTTAAAAAAAAAACGACTCGACCCGATTGATCGATTGTCAGAATAGTTGGCGATTAACAGTTGAAAACAAATCGATGAATCTGTGCAGCTCTAGCCTCAACAATGACCTGTGCATGATACCAACTGACATTCAAGAGACGCCAATAATAGTAGTAAAACCCTAATATCTGGCACTAGATTGTTTAATTATTGAAATGATTGCCATATACAGTATATATATATATATATATATAGAATGCAGTGTGTTCCTTTTAGAATAATGATTTTAGGGATTTATTTGATCATAACTGTCATTGTATGTGAGACTTTATTTCATGTTTGTAATGACATGCTGTTACGTAAAGCGCTGCTGCATAACAATGTGTATTCATGCCCAGGCTAAGTGTTGTTGCATGGTTGTTTCAGGACCAGATGCCGAGCTCCACTAACGCCATCTACAAAGCTGCTGCCCAGCTGTGGAAACCCTGGCTGCAGACCGAAGCTCTGCTCACACTCTCACAAGGTAACATGTTAGTGGGTCAGCCACTGCGAAGGTGTTTCTGTCACATTATTGCATTTCAAGCCTGCAGAATATGTTCATTGGGTTTAAGTTATAATGCAAGTTCTTCATATTTCTTTTAATTTTCTTTGAAACCATTGCGCTCTATTCAAGTAAGTGTCTTTGTCCGGTTCCTGCAGGTGGTTTCTACTCCCAGCTGGTAAAGCCTGGTTTGCGGGTGCTTAGTCTCAACACTATCCTCTACTACGGCCCCAATAAAGTCACAAGAAACGTGACGGACCCTGCTGGACAGTTTGAGTGGCTGGAGAAAACTCTGGAGAAAGCTGCTCAGAGTCTGGAGAAGGTCTAACATTTTGTATCTTGAAGCCTGACCTTTGACTTGCCTTAAAGTCGGTGTACAGTATCATTGTCAAATTAATTATTATAGCTTGGTACATTTGACATGATTCAGTCCTGCCAGGATGTCGCGATCGCAACAATTCACGCGAATTCAACCACTCACCGTGAATTCGGTGCGACTCGCAATTTTGACCAATCAATGCAACTTTTCCGCAAATTTGACCAATAACCGGAGTTTCCCACGTCTTCAACCAATCCCAATCCCAATACCAATCCAATAAGTACTTTATCAAACCGTATGAATGTGTGTCCCAGCCCAGGATAGGAAATTATCTAACAATGTAAAGATCAACAAGCCACTGACACATATGTTCAAATTTGATTAATTCAATAATCTTAATAAATTATAATTTTTTGTTATAAATCCACCAGCTATTTTTTACATTACACCAACATTTGCAGCATCCTGAGCCTTTTTGGTAAGGTTACCAGGAAAACTCAGCTCAGAGTAGTTTTATTCTCCCCAAAACAAGTTTTATTTTATTTTTAAAGAAATATAAGCAATTTTGACTGTCTCTCACAACTTCATTGCAACAAAAATACAATAGACATTGCAACTTTTATCGCAATTTTTTACAAAAGCTCCCGCAAAATCAGGCATTTTAGGCTGCAACAATCTCAAAAAAGGCCACGAAATCCTGGAGGGACTGATGATTGAAACCAAAGCTTATTCTTCGCACATGAATCAAAAAGTTAAACAATCGTACAAACGGTATAGGAAAAAAACCTATGTTTGCCAGTAGGACTGGGCAATATAACAATATAAATCGATATCGTGATATGAGGCTTGTCTTAGATTTTAGATATCGTATTATGACACACGTTTCCTGGTTTTACAGGCTGCATTAAAGTGATGTCATTTTTTGAACTTTCCAGACTGTTCTTGGAGTTCTTTAATTTAGTCATTATATCCACATTACTGATGATTATTAATCACAAGTCTCATTGTCTAAATATTTTGTGAAAGCACCAATAGTCAACCCTACAATATCGTCGCAATATCGTTCGAAAAATATCGTGATATTTGATTTTCTCCGTATCGCTGAGCCTTATTTGCCAGCAATCCTGACACTTTTAGTTCAGTTTGCACTGACCTGGGATTTGAATGTGTCTTTGTTCCTACTCCAGGTGTACATCATAGCTCATGTGCCAGTGGGGTACCTGCCCTATGCCAGAAACACCACTGCTGTAAGAGAGAGCCACAACGAGCGGCTGGTCGCCATCTTCAGGGAGTTCAGTCATGTCATCGCGGGACACTTCTATGGCCACACCCACCGTGACAGCATCATGGTGCTGTTGGACCAACAGGGTACAACTTATTTCCTGTTAATAAAGTTAACTTTGATCATGTGCGCTTGACCTACCACCACAAATTGGACACAACACTTCCAAAAGTAGATAGATAGAAAATGAAGACAGATGTACATCCTAAACAGAAAGTTAGAAAGACAAAGGTATCATTCTGATAAAGAGAAGAAAAACCTCTTTCTTTAAAGCACCAACCCTTTGATATGGAGTCACAGATTAAATAAAGATAATAGTAGGATCATTATGTATAAAACACAATGCACAGCTCTGCCTTCAAGCTACACAGACACTCAATCAGCAGAAGCAGTTTGCATTGCTGAGGTAGTTAGTGCATGTAAGCCAAAAAGCAACAAAACTAAAAAAATGACGCAGATTTAAACATTATTTTGAATGAAGATCTTCATCTTATCTTCCATCTATAAATCTCTGAGCTTAATAAGCGTAAAAAGCTTTTTGATTGAGTCAAGAGAAGTTGTAGTTCTGATGGGCAAAACAGAAACAAGCTGTGCTTAAGGTTTTGAGTACACTAACGGATTCTGAGATCATTTACAACCTCCATTGTGTTTGAGTCCGAGTATTTTCAGTAAAATATATTTCTTAAAGGTGCCCTGCCACACGTATTTCATTACTTTGTGGCAATGTCTGAAGTTCTTCCATGGACTCTGTAACATTTTTTTTGTGGAAAAAATGCCTTGGTTACCTTGTTTCAAGCCATTCTAGCGTGGTATAGAAAGCCTGCAGGAAGACTCAGCTCGATTTGTGCCAGTTCTCATTAATATTCAACGAGCTAAGCTGCTTGACTCTGATTGGCTAACTGCTAGCCAATGAGAGCCTGGCTATCAGCATCCTTTACCCAGCGCAAAAGTAATGAGCTCAGGCAACATGATGTCAGACTGACCAGCTTTTGTAATTGGCCGCATTTCTCCGCTTATTTCTTTTCAGTGGCTAGAGCTGACAGAGGAGGTAGCAGTTCATTTTCACATTCACGACATAACACACACACATATGGACCTAACATATTTTAAAAAATACAAGTAAAAACAGTTTTGTGTGGCAGGGCACCTTTAAAAACCAGACTGAAACAAGCTGTTTTTGTACTAGTAGTCGGTTACATGCACATAGATTAGCTTATGCAGAACAGCGGGCTGGAAACTGGAAACTGATGTGAACGTCCGGTACGACTACAGCTTCTAGAAACTATAGCACCCATCCAGTCTACGAGGAATGAATAAGAACACAGATAGATCTGCTGACAGACTTTGTAAAAGAAGCAAGGTAGAAAAGAGATCCCAGACACACACATGCTTACAACCTGAGCGCATTCAGTATTCTGTGCAACCGAATGATGCGGTATTTGTGTTTTTTGTTTTGTTCTGTAGGTAAACCAGTGAATTCTCTTTTCGTGTCACCGGCTGTCACACCAATCAAACATGTTTTGGAGCCCTACTCTAACAACCCGGCTTTCCGCATGTACTTGTACAACACCAAGGACTACGCACTGCTGGTAAGGAGCTCTGCTGCAGCACAACCAGCTCACTTTAACATGAAAACATTTTATATTGGAACTAAGGGGCCAGAGCAGCCCAACATATAGCAAGACAGTAGATCATAAATTCCTCTCTCAAATCTCACATATAGTATATTAATAAAACTTCTAGTGAGATGCCTGATTTCTGTTGTCCAGTGAAACCTTAACAAATAAAAAAAAAAAAAGTTTGAAAAAATACAGAAGACAGATGATTGAGTTTGAAAGCATTCTGATAAAATTCAAGGCCAAACTCAAAATGTGCAGCACTTTGAATACTTTAAACTTTTATCAAAGGCCGAAGAAAGAAGTCCCTCTTGGTGATTAATCACGGTGTCAATCAGCACACAAAAACAGTTTCTGGCATTCAAAAAAAGACTCTAAAGACTTTTTCTCTCTCTCCCCCTCTGTCGGGGCTTTTCTCTATCTCTGAAGGATATCTGGCAGTACTATTTGAATCTGACGGAAGCCAACGAGAAACAAAGATCTGACTGGAGGCTTGAATATATCATGACCGAGGCTTTTGGACTGACTGACCTGCAGCCACAAAGCTTGCTCCAGCTGGGCCTGAGCTTCAGGCTGCCGCAGACCAAAGCCTTCGACATGTATTTCAGCCACTTCATGGTCAGCTACAACAGCAGCATCACCTGCGAAGGCGACTGTAAGCTCAGCCAGGTGTGTGCTGTGCTCTGCCTGGACCGACTGTCCTACTCCAAATGTGTCGCAAAGGCAGAATGGTAGCAGGGATAGGGACCAAAAATGAGGGATTTGTCTCAGGAGTCACATTTAGTATATGATGTTTAGAATCATTTTTATTTTTTGACTCTGCTTGAGTTATGAAAAGGGGAATTACATGCATTCATTCTGCTGCTCCCAAATCTACCTTTTTGCTTTTACGATTTTAACTTCAACTTGTATATTACTTTCTGGTATTGAAAGTTATCCGCATGCAGTCCAGATTACAAATTGCACAATTTCACAGCGAATCAGTAATTTCTAGAGATGGTCTGATACCATTTTTTGCTTACCGATTCCAATACCTGAACTTGCGTATAGGCCGATACCGAGTACTGATCCGATACCAGTGTGTCATATATTTTCTTATGTTTTAACAGCTGTATACTACCATCCCTGTATGGATGTGATATGATTTCTGTCTTTGCTGTACGGACTGGCTGGACTGGAACAAACACAAGCAATGAATGCCACATAACCGTCTTTTTTTCCAGTTTGACAGTCAGTCGTAACGGAAAAAGAACATACATAAACTACTTCAAAGTAGATTTTCTTCGGAGCTAAATTACATGGTATCGGAATTTGTGCTTAAACTCCAGTTCTTTCCGATACCAGCATTTTAGGCAATTTTTTTTTTTTTTAACCTTTATTTATTCAGGGAAGGTTCACTGAGAGGAAACTTCTCCTTTGCCCTGATCACATTCACACAGTTACACATTCATCGCAGGAAGCTGCCCGGTACAACCACAGTCTGATCTGCTGGCCACTGAGCAGCTCCACTGGAGCGGTTGGGGTTAAGGGCCCTGCTCAAGGGCACCTCAGTGGTGGTAATGAAGGAGGGATAAGCGCTGCTCTTTCACTTTCCCCACCCAGATTTGATCCCGTCCTGGTATCGGAACATCTCTAGTAATTTCATAAAGAGTCAATACACTTGACAGAAGTCTTATAAATATCTTAATTATATTGAGTAGCAGCATTTAAAGTATAAAAAGTCCTCTAACTCATCTGCCTCTCACCTTTCGAGTGTTCTCGATATATTTCTCTCAGGAGTCACATTGAGCTTTTTTAAATTTTTAAAATGATTAATTTTTTACTTGAATACTGGAATCATAAAAAGGGAAATACAATGCACTCTTTCTGCCGCCCCCAATTATAAATTAAACTTTGACTCTTTCCCTCCAAGATGGTTCTTCATTGGGTGATATTCAATCTGAGATTTATTACTTTTTGGTATTAAAAGTCATCCATATGCAATCCAGACTATAAATCGCACAATTTCAGAGTAAATTTGCAGTTTAACTTTAGGAACATTCAGTAATACAAAGAGTCATGACAATGGAAACGGCACACAGTGCTCCCATTTATCCTGGGTTGAAAGGCAATACAATAACTTGTATGTTACTATTACAGGATATTCCATCTAAAATATTACATTTTGGTATGGAAACCTATCCAGATGCAATCCAATGAATACACATAGCAATGAATAAGTAATTGAAAATAGAGAAAATGCACTGACACAAAGCGTTAAAAAGAATTCTTCTCCAACTCATCTGCTTGTTAGTTTTGAGAGTGTCGACTTTATTAAGGAAATCATTGGGCGTGATGGCTTTTAGCTGGATACGCTTCCTCAGTGTGCTTCATAAAACAGATTAAGGTGTAGTCCGTTCACAGATTGAGTTGAGTCCATTATTCTCTGTTTTCCCAGCACCAATGGTTTAAACCTAATCTCTGGAATGACCTAATTGCTGCCATATGTCGACCATCACTTGAGCGGATGCTAGGATTGGGCATCGAGAACCGGTTCCACCTTGGAATCGTTTCAAAAATTACGATCCCAATCTTAATTGTTTCTTTATTGAAATCGTTAGGAATCGTTTTGAATTCGATCATCCATTCCATATTTAGCACACGCAAGTTTTGGTTTCCGTTGCGGCCACCGTACTTCCAGGCGCTTTTTGTGTCGCAGCCACGGAGCACAGTAAGCGGCGCTCTAAAGTGTGGCTTTATTTTATGTTGAAAAAGCTCGGAAAAACTGTAAATCACCATTGAAATAAAAAAATACATCTGTGAAATAAGCATGTGACCCATTTTAACTCCACCCCACAAAGAATCGGAATCAAGAATCGATAAGAACGGGAATCTAAAGGAAGAATCGAAATTGGAATCAGAATTGTAAAAAATCTTAACGATGCCCAACCCTAGCGGATGGTGTTGATTAATCATAAGTACTGAACAGTATTTTACTGTATTCAGTCACAGTAAAATGGTGGTGGGAGGGTCTTTAACTTCTGTAATATAACATATTTCAGTATGTGCGGCGGGTTAAATTACAACATGGATTTAAATCAGATCAGATTAAAAATAGTAATGTTGACATGAAGAATTGACCCCAAAGCAGTTAAATGAACATACTTTTTATTTAACATGAACACGCTACAGCAGTCAACACAATAAAGTACTACAGACTCCACAGTCAGTGAGTACTGAGTAACCAGAAAAAAAAACGTGTTTTCTTTAGTGCAGAGGTAGGTACATCCTAAAAACGGCCAGTTTTTCCCTCCCTAAAGAATAAACAAATGGAAAACATCATGTTACATATCACAGTGAGAGTGTATCGATTTTAATTTTGCAGTTTATTTTTCTACTAAATAAAAGATCTTTATTCAAAGAATGTGTCTAAACTGTCATGGTTGTATATGTTTTATGCTGGGCCACCGACTCGTTATCTTGTGTATTTAGTGTCTGTGTTGTCTTTGTCTGTGGTCAGATCATTGTATTGTATTGTGAGTGTGTGTAAGTCTACCCCCTTTGTCTCGGTGTTCCAGCTTTTTTTGTTATTCCTGGTCTTTTGGCTTCCTCAACGTTTTGGAACTATTTTCGCCTGCTGTCTTCAGGACTCCTTTTGTTGTAATGCTTTTTATTTTATTAAATCTGTCGTTACACGATCTGTGCTGCCTGCATATGCGCAAGATGTTCGCGCATGCGCAGATGATAATCATGTTTTACCGAGGATACGAAACTGCACGATCTGTTCCACGCTAGCCTCCACCGGGAAGCTAACGTTAGTTTAGCTAACAGCTAATTCGGCTAACCGCTAGCTGAGACAGCATGTAATAACTTTAAAAGACCCTCAAAATAAAACCTGAAAATAACCGTTAAAATATATAACAGCTGTTACGTCAGTTCTACTTTACTTGTGCTCATTTAAAATACAATCAATCAATACTTGTCTTTATTGTTATTACGTAAAGTCTTAATTTAGCTGTAGCCTGCTTTTCCCAGTGTTTGGTTTGAGTTAACGTTATTTTAGACTGAATCAAGCTGTCAGCTAGCGGTTAGCCGAATTAGCTGTTAGCTAAACTAACGTTAGCTTCCCGGTGGAGGCTAGCGTGGAACAGATCGTGCAGTTTCGTATCCTTGGTAAAACATGATTATCATCTGCGCATGCGCGAACATCTCGCGCTGGACGGATCGTGCAGGCAGCACAGATCGTGTACCGACAAACTCCTTAAGCTCACCACTGCCCTGCTGTCTCTGCATTTCTGGGTCTGCCATTTTCCTAAACCTAACACCTAGTCTGAATATGAGTGCAGGGCTGTAAGAGTTGCTAATTTGAAAGTCACAGTAGAACGTGTGCAGGCTAGCTCGTCTCTGCAAGGGAGGCAAAGGAACAGCGACTAACCTCATCTGACCCTCGCACTTCAATTTCACTCCCTCCCACCGTCAGCCCCCTGATCTTATTCTTCTCCTGTTCAAACTTTCCAGTAACTCCACTTGTTTCTCAGCCACCACTCCAAGCATTCGCTCCCCTCCTCTCCCCCTCCACCCTCCCAGCTCTTTTGTCCCTGTGCCTCCCTTCCCAAATGTTGATCACACCTCCCTTAAAGCTCCACTGTAAAGCCTTTTTTTGGTGTAAAAATCCACCCAAATCACCAAAAGTTGGGCTGCAACAGAAATAGACTTGCCATATTTTGTGCCTATTAGATTTTGGCATATAGAAGCTGTTGGCCAAAGGGGGTAGGGAGCCACCAAGGTGTTGCAGTATAAATGTTAGGGTTTGTGAGGTGGCCGGGCAAGCAGGAAAAACACATTTCCGTAGAATATAGTCTATTTCCATGCGTCTTTACTGCATTTGTTGTGAATTACTGGATCATTTTATTTCGTTAGACCCCTCAAAAGTTAATCAAATAAACCAAACTTTGAGGGAAGAATTAGGTTTTGTTAAAGTGGTCACAACCTGACCCGATCCAAAGAAAACATAAACCCGTGTGTGTGTGTGTGTGTGTGTGTGTGTGTGTGTGTGTGTGTGTGTGTGTGTGTGTGTGTGTGTGTGTGTGTGTGTGTGTGTGTGTGTGTGTGTGTGTGTGTGTGTGTGTGTGTGTGTGTGTGTGTGTGTGTGTGTGTGTGTGTGTGTGTGTGTGTGTGTGTGTGTGTGTGTGTGTGTTCAAATCTTTCCCCTCATGTGCCCCCGCTGCCATTATTATTCCCGACTGAGCCTGGCCTCCCTCCTCTCGGTGCCTGACAGAACGTAACCGTGGAGACAGAGTCGGTGGTGAGCATGACGATGGACTGGACTCCATCGCCACGGCAACAGCAGTAAAGCTCCGAATCCTTCTCTGAGGTCACCGTTAGCTATTATTTAACGAAAACAATATAATGAAAACAAGTTATTTCAAGCTTTTCAACCAAACTCCATTCAAGTTGCAAGCACTTTTATATACACGCTGTCACGGCAGTGATTGAATGACCATGCAGTTTTTGAAAGGGAGTGGTGGTGGAAAGTAACTAAGTACATTTACTCAAGTACTGTACTGTATTTACAATGATGTGGTACTTATACTTACTGTATGTATCCACATACACACATGTAAACAGACAATACAAAATGTAATGAGCAAATCAATTCTGATGAAGATAAGATAAGGTATGGTAAGACTATTGATCCTTGGGCGAAATTTGAAAGCTACCCAATAAAGTTTTGAATGCAGGACTTTTACTTGGCTACAGTATGTAGTGCTACTATTATCTTTAGTAAAAGATCTGAGTACTTCTTCCACCACTGCAAAATAGTCACATAAAAGAAGAAGTCACATGATTAGTTGAATGGACATCACCTGTGTGCAGACAAGAGGTTTCAATTCATTGTAATATAAAAACACCTGTATCTGGAAGGGTCAACTTTTGGTAAGTCAGTTGTTTTAACTGGTTGAAAGTCAGATTGTAGCATCTTAGATAGATAGATACTTTATTCATCCCGAGGGAAATTTAAGGCATCCAGTAGCTTAGACAACCATAACAAAACAAACACACATATATCTCACATACATAAAAATCACTCACAGAAATTAAAAGAGATACCAATTTGTGAAGTGATTATAAAGGTCTGGTATGGACTGACCATGTGATGCAATGACAATGATAAGGTGCTATGGTAGAGTGTGTGCAGTGGTGGTAGTGCAAAAGTGAACAGTGCAGGGATTGAACAGTGCAATAGCTTATTATTAAATATTAACTATGACTATGAAAAGACAAGAATGTAAACAGAATAGAATTGATTGACAAACAAGAAACAGTTCGATTGCCCAGTTGGTTTGCACAGGAATTTGTCTTGCCGTTTTGGTGCATAGTGAATGCAAAAGTCAAGAGACATAATATAAAATAGACAAAATTTACAATAGAGAGAACATGGAAAAAAACAGAAAAAAAAAAATAAATATATATATATATATATATATATATATATATATATATGTTTTTAAAGTGGAAGAGCTGTACAGTTTGTGCAGGAATGTGCAAAAGTACACAGTATGAAGTATAAGGTACAAAGAACATATGCAGTTGGCATAATGGTCAAAATTGTTAAATTGACATGATTATGCATGTATTTAAAATACATTATTTACTAATTGTAAGAGAAATTCAATACATTTAGACTGAGTGGCCAGATGAACTTATCTTTCTGCCTTTATTCAAGACATGGTTTTTAACGTGCTGGAGAAAGATCCATGTCTTTGTTGATGCAGTTTTGCGAGTGTGTCAGGATCTGGGTGGAAATTAAATCTAAATGCATCATGTTCCCGAAACCTGCTTGAAGTTTATCTTTCAGAAGGTTACACTGGAGTTGGAGCTTTACTATCAAAATTAAAATAGTCCATTAAAAGTAACACTCAATTTGGAAGTATTAGCAGCAAGGTACACACATTTCCCACTGAAAAAAAGTGAAGTATAAATGGCACTAAATGATATTTAGAGGAACAAAATGAAAAGTTGTGGCTGAAAAACTGAGGAGACGGTTGCCAAAGGGTCAAAGAGAGGAGATCCTTTAAAAACATTATTATAAGCTGGTTGACTGTCTGTCTTCTTTAATGACTGTCTGTCTGGCCAGCTCTCTGTTTGGCTGACTGACCCACATGTTCAGGTTTGCATACATTTCTGCTTTTGTTCCAGTTGGCCGGCTGGCTGTCTGACTGGTGACTGACTGGTGGCTGACTGGCGGTGCCCCACAACCAGTTAATCTGAGGATTACTGTCAGGACAGTATAGCCATCCAACTGCCCTCTCCTGGGGAGCTGGAATCTGTGTGTGTGTGTGTGTGTGTTTGTGTGTGTGTGTGTGTGTGTGTGTGTGTGTGTGTGTACCATTACCCTTCAGCCTTCCAGCTCACCTAATCCCTTTTAACATCTTCAAGATTTAAGCACTGTCCCTCTCTTTAAGTTTTAATAGCCAGTGATCTCCCATCTAATTGGTTTAATTCCTGCAGTTTTAGAGTCATACTTTAGCCCTAACCCGCTGTGGCATATATGACTTCACACTAGAAGGAATAAGGGAGAGATAGAATATGAATATATATATATGTATATATATATATATATATATATATATATATGTATATACATATATATATATATGTATATATATATATATATATATATATATATATATATATATATATATATATATGTGTATATATGTGTATATATGTATATATATATATATATATATATATATATATATATATATATATATATATATATATATATATATATATATATATAATGAAACGTCTCCCTGTCTTCAAATGAATGCTGTTGCATATTTGCACATCTTTCTGCACTACCACACCATATATATCATCATATAAAAAATGTTGCTGCTTGTGACATTCTTGTGTTTTTGTCTTGTGATCTTGTCTTGTGATATTGTTGCCGTTTATTGTTTTAGTGTTAGGAAAAATATCTAATATCTGTTGAGTTACTCTTGTGGTAGAAATGTCTTGTCTTATCTGTTGTGCATTTTTCTTCTTCACCGTGGGATGGTGAGAAACAAACTTTCGATTCCTCTGCATGTCTAGTATATGTGAAGAAATTGACAAATAAAGCTTGACTTGACTTGAAAAAAAAAAAAATGTGGTCACTCCAAAGGAAGTAGACACCACAAAGGTCTTGATCCTGAGTAAACGTTGCAATTAAAGCTGATTCTCTTGAAACCTTTTTAAAGCTTAAGGGATCTAGCTTATTAAGACCTCTCATGAACTTTTGTCAATTAGATGGAGGGACTACTACTTTAGATCCAGTGAGCATTAATTAGTGGTTTGCAGGTCAAAACATGTCTAGATGTCTAGGCTAAACCTAGCTTAGGTTAGCAGAAGGCTAAATTATTAGCAACATTTTCTCTCTTTCTCTAAAACATTTTGTCCATATTGACATGCTTTATTGTGTTTATCTCAGACTCTCTTTTTGTGAAGTCTGTCTTGCTTTTTTTGTGTTGCTTTGCAGTGTAGGCAGCTGTTGCCAATGCTGGAAGAGCAACCTTATCCGGCTTTCACCTTCTGAAGGGACATTTACATGTTTGTAGAACAGCCAATGGGAACGTCCTCTCTCTGAAATATCCTGTGATTGGCCAAAGTCTCCCCTCACAGGCTAGATTTTCTAAAGCCTGAAAATGGAGCCGAGGTGGTGCAGAAGTCTACTTTTCTCCCAGACCAATATTCTGAAAAATTATTATGGAATTTTGCCCAATGACGCCAAAAGAAAACTGCCCACCACAGCTTTAATATAAGGAATGACACAATGTAGTGAAAGGCTACTGTTCTTTAAATGCTGTCGAAACGATAGTAATATTACTCTTTAATCAGATTTAACACATCTTAATGTCTTTAGGGGCCCAAATGTAGGCACTGCATGGCTTAATGATGAGAGGGTTGCTACTTTTTATATGATCTACCACCTAAATTGTTGCCTTGATTTCCCCTACAGTTTAGACCCCTGCACATGAAGCCTTGGGGCTTGTTGCATTAATGCAGACACCAAGATGTTTTGAGGATCTTTTCACCTCACACACAGGGTCGGCAGTGGCCTGTGACCTCAGTTGATCTCCTCCTTCTGGACTCTGCCTAATCCTTTTGTTTAAAACAGCCCTCGTCTGGTCTGGATTGGACTAAAAGTGATTAGTGCGGTTTGGTGCTGACTCACCGTTAAAGTTAAAGAAGCATTTTGTTAAACCCTCAATGGGGGAAATTCCATTAGTGAGATTACCATTGTTTCAACAGCGTTTAAAAAATTAAGTAGCCTTTCACTATGTTGTGTCATTCCTTATTTTAAAGCATAGGTAGGTCTTTTCACTTAAAAAACAGGATGGTAATTGTCATTGGATTGCCGCTACTGCAGGGGTCTACAACGTTTTTAAGCCAAGGACTCCTTAACTAAAAGAGAGATGGAGCAGGGACCCCCTACTAAATATATTGTATAAAATGAAGTTGCATATTAAACTGGATCTACAATAATGTGTAGGGTGGCCTAAAGCCTTTATACATACCTTTTTAATGCATAGAATACTAACCTACTAAAATAATAATTGTTGGCATGATTTTATAAATCATGTTTTAATGTTACATATGGCACAGTGAATCCTTAGGATTACCTGTATCTGTGGATGACTACCTTAGTGACTACCTTACCTATAGGTCAGTAAGCCTATCAGTGTTTTTTTTCCTCACAAATAGTAAATGTTAAGACATTTTAAATTTTGAAAAACACGTTAAAAAAAAAAAGAATAATTTGGTGGCCCCCTTGCAGTAACTCTGAGGACCCCATAGGGGTCCCGGACCCCTGTTGAAGATCTCCGCGCTACTGTATATAACGGCATCAGGATGATTGAAATGGATGACTAGTTACTGTAGGTCTGCCTACAGGTATCACGCAACATTTTCAATTACAATATCAATTTGACTTTCGGTGAAGGTACTGAGACTTATTCTTGTTGCATTTAACACTAATCTCTCTGCCACGCTCCCCTCGCCACCCTGCATCATGTGGGCAAAACCTGCTAATCACTGTGCAGCTGATCTCATTAAATGATCTAAGTAAGACAAAGAAAGGGCTTATTCTGTTCTCTTTGTAGGCTATATTGTAAAGGGTAGATCGAGAAGTTCTGAGAAATTAGGGCCATTAGGTTTGTTACTATTAAGGATAAAAATGTTTCGCATGCAATAAAACAGTATTTTATTTCACTCTGATCTATATAATTCACCAGTTTAATAAATTATTGTAAAGCTCTTTGTAACGTTTTTATTATTCACAGTAAACTTTACTGTACTTTGTCTGTTTTGCTGCAGGACGATACATTTTACAGTAAAAGAAAAATATGAAGCCATTGTTCTGTTGTTGCTCAGAACTGTTAACATAATGCTCTTTTCATAACTCCGGTGTCCCGTGTGATATTCTCTCACACCCAAGTCTCACACAGTCTATAATGGAGAGAGAGAGAGAGAGAGAGACAGAGACAGAGGGGTGGGGGGTCTCTTTAGTCTCATGCTTCAGTAGTAATTTGTCAGGGGGCATGAATGGGCTCCTTCATCAGTGAGTGGAGACAGCAACGAGCTGTGTGTGTGTGTGTGTGTGTGTGTGTGTGTGTGTGTGTGTGTGTGTGTGTGTGTGTGTGCGCACTAGTGGGGGTCCTACCTCAGATTGGAGTTTGCTTTAAGCCTCTTGTAGCCCAGATCACTCCTTTGTATCAGCCCACCATAGGCAGTTCCCCAACAGCCAATCAGACTCCACAGAGCCCATTACTTTACTCTCTGATGGTGGCTGTGTCCAGTTGGAACAGCATCCACCCCCCCAACAAAAAAAAAAAATGCTATTTCATTTAAAGCGAGCAGGATAAGCAGGACAAAAAGAAGAAAAGTGTGACTTTGTAAATGAAAAAAAGTTCCCTTTAGAACTTAGAAGAAAAAAACCCTCCAAATTAAACACATACATTTTCTAACTTAGCTTAGTCGTTTGGTGTCAAGATGATTGATCCTAGGGTTTTTATAATGTTTTAATATTTTTGTTTTTGGTGACCGTTTGACCTTTTTTTCTTGCTCCTCCATCAGACCAACAAGAAATATTCAACTCCAGTGGCCATAAAATTCACTGAGCAGATTCACGCTCCTCAGAAGATGAACCATTACAGATTCTGACACTGTAAGCTTTTTTGGACTACAATCTGTCATCTTTGCACACAAAATAGTTCATCTAGTTCTCAGATAGCTGAAGAAATTCACGCTCCCCAGAGGATACAACCTTCAATTTTAATGATGCCATAACAAACTTTATATTTCCATCCTTAAGGATAGCTAAATCAAGGAGCCTATATGTTTGCTTTGTCAAACACTGTCATGCAATAACAGTTGAACATTAATGACACACCTGCTTCTTTTTTAGGTTATGCTTATAATATCCATTCTTTGTATTTGAAATGTACAGACCTTGTGAGCAATTTCCTGCATTTTTTACTCAATTTTAATTCCATTTTGCTTGCAAATGGGGTCATAAGCAGGTCATACACGTCATACAGCAAGACACCTGAGGCAAGCATGTGTGTGTGTGTGTGTGTGTGTGTATGAGTTGGATGGAGGCCAGCTATTGACATTCCGGCTGCACGGTCGAGTCTCTACTTCCAATTAAAATTTCACCCAGTAACGGGGAGTTGGTACATTTCCCACTCGAGTAAAGCTATTGTACGAGGGAACAAAGCTCTGATTATTGTGCTGGTGATGAATTTATGAATGGGCACAAAAGATGGCAGCCCTTGCCAAAAAAGTGCCTCATTATACTGTACTAGAGTGTGACAGGGTGTTGCAGAACAACGTTGTAAGGGTGGAACATGAGATAATCGAAAAAAAATGTAGTTCAGTGGCTATTTCCTGCTGTGTTATGAGGCAAATTCAATCTGATAAAATGTAGACTGATGGGAATGTTTGGTTGATAAGATAGTAAGTTAGTAGTTAGAGATAGTTCCCTGCAGACATTGACCACTTTAATGGTTACCCTTCAACCTTACATGTGGTTACATGGCCTGCCATGCCACCTGCCACCTAAGGACACAGGTGAAGATGGTGAGTGTGCTCAGTTTTTTTTTGGGGGGGGGGTATTGCTTTGACTCAGCTGTAGTTGCGGGACTGTAAGAAGTTGTGTGTCAAAGTTCCTAAATTGTTACACAGTCCAAAACAATTCACTCTGTCTCTGCATGGTGAAACTCAACAGCCACACTTACATTTACATCTGGTATTAAAAATGATTTTTTTTTCCTTGTCCTGATAACACATATACCTATACATATTGCATATTAATACCTGGCGTAAATGGGGTCAACAACTTTACTGTTGCTCTCCCGGCATCTCCCAGGTGTGTTGCATCACTGACCTAACGAGTCAGACCCGCCTCCTTAGTGCTGATCCTCACATCTCTTCCCACACATGCCCTATCAACCAAACTAAAAGATTAATCGTATTATTACATAATATTTTTAGCCACATTAAGCCCCATTTTACTAGTGATGGCGAGATGAAGCCTCATGAAGCATTGGAGCTTTCCAGCAAATTGGTTCGCAAAAGGCTACATTTCTCTTCAAGGCTTCCATTGGTCAAATAGTGTAAAACAGATATTACATATGATCTATGTGATCTGTGAAACACTGTATCAGACAAGTTTTGACTGTATTTTTGCACCAGTAAATACTTAGCAATAACGATAAAGGAAAAATCAATGTTCACGTAATCCATTTATATCAATATGTGTATTTTCTTGGTGGTATAAGGCTACGTTCACACCGCAAGTCTTAATGCTTAATTCTGATTTTTTTGCTCAGATCAGATTTTTTTGTTTGGCTGTTCACATTACCTTTTAAAATGTGGCCTATATCAGATTCCAGTATGAACTGTTTGCGGTTTCGAACTGACCCGCATGCGCAAAAGAACAATAACAATGACATCAGACGCAGCACGCTGATGTCAATGTTTGTGTAATGGCAGCCGTAACATCAATGAGCATGTGCTGAGGAGGAGAAGAATGAAGAGAAAGAGAGACAAATTGGCTATTTTGGTCTTTTTTTTGGCGGGGTTATGGCTGCAAATTATTACTTGTCAAGTTTTAAATTTTACTGTCTGTGTCTAGGGCTAACTCCCGCCGGCGCATAATTGTGACATATGTCGATGTAGTTTGACATAAAAGTCGCATCAAATCCACCTTGGTTGTTCACACTGCGGCCGCATTGAAATAAATCAGACCTAGGTCTGATTCAGGACCACATATGGCAGTGGTCTGGGCTAGATTTGAGTGTTCACACTACTTAAACTTACAGAAAAAGTCTGACCTGGTCATCAGATTTTGGCCACTTTTGCCTGCAGTCTGAACGTGGCCTAATATGATTAACAAAACTGTATAATAAATGGATTTCCTTGAGAGGAATGCCACTATCAAACGTGTGTAAAACAGTTCTTTTGGTCATAATATAATAATAGCAGGAGGGGCAATTTTAGTATTCTAAAACTGGAAAGTGGCAATGGTTTAACCGGCCAGAGGGCAGTGAATGTGCTCGTGTAGATCATGGATGTGTAATAAAACGCGGCATGGACGGGCTGCGAGGCTTCGGATGTAATCAATGACGTCTTTTGTCTAAACCGATACAAGCCTCAATACACGCTTCACAGAAAACATCCGGGATTTCTCCACACACGCTTCGAAGCCTCGGCACAGAATGTAACATCACTACATTTTACCCACATGACACACATAACTAACCTTTTAAGGCAACCATTGCTTCTTGGTCTCACTTTATGACATGGATTAAGCTGTAAGGTAGACATTTATCTGAAAGAGACTAACTGGCAAAAGTGAGAATAAAAATAAGTTGTCTAATACATCCCTTTAAACAGCTGGCAAACAGTTTGATTTGCCTGATTTAGAGCCATGATGACGAGCATCATTTCATCACTGTACGAAGTCATAGAGAAAGGCCTTTTGACTCACTGAACCCCACCAATTCTCTTTCCTGATCAGTCCAGCCATATTGCAGGGATGTGCAATAAGTAATAATTATCTAAGGGGAATCCAGGAGGTTAAGCTGACTGTTAATGCTTAATCTTGTTTTTTTTTCTCAATCCATCCCTTCATCCATCTGTCCTTTCCTCCATCCAGGACCCACATAGGATCATCCAGACCCCCCTCCCTCTACTCCCCTCCTCTCCCCGCTCGGTTTGCCGGGTCAGTGAGTTTGCCCTCAGAGAGGTTTGTACAGGAAGAGAGGGCTACAGGGGCGTGGCATGTCGACCAGTGTCTTTGATCACTATGGGGGTTACAACCCCTTTCATTCCACCTGATCAACACTGTACTGACCTTGTGGTCTGACCCCCAGTGGAGAAACCACTGCATCTGGGGCTCAGTGGAGGTGCACAGGGAAAGCTTTGCACAAATTCTTTGTCTTTCCCAACGTTTCTCCCCTCACATATTAATTATTAGGGCCACGAGTACCGATCATGTCGGTCGGCGAAGGCCCTATTGAAATCGCTTATCGGATTATTAGGGCTAAAGGTGTGTTAAAACTCCTGAAAATTGTAAAATTTTTATATATTATATTATTATATTTATATAATAGTTTTAATGTCGACACCACCTTTATGAAAATGTTTTATTCCTGTTTTATTGAATCTGTTCTTACCTTTTCTTTTATCTGCTGGCAAGGGTCACTTTCTGTCAAACAGAAAAATCTGCAAGGCATTGGGAAGGTGTGCAGCAACATTCCTGGAACACCACTGAACAACCTCCATGACCTGTATCAGGACAGGTCCTTAAAGAACATGCCGACTTATTGGGACTTTAGGTTATTCACCGTATCCCCAAAGTTAGATAAGTCCATACATACCCTTCTCATCTCCGTGCGTGTCGTAGCTGTCTGACGCACCCACCGCTAGCCTAGCTTAGCACAGATCCTGGAGGTAACCGGCTCCATCTAGCCTACTGCTCCCAATAAGTGACAAAGTAACGCCAACATTTTCCTATTTACATCTTGTGATTTGTATAGTCACAGCGTCACAGTCAGACACAGTCATCTTCTAGCCGTATACATACTGGGAACTATATTCTCAGAAGGAGAGGTGCTAATGTATGCTGCTTACTGCTACCATCAGGGCGCAGATACAATCTGCCGCAATGCAGAACTAATAGGTTCAAGAGGTCATTTATTCCTGCTGCTATCAGCATTGTAAATTACTTTCTTAAAATTGTAATTCTTTAGTTATGTCGTTGTGCTTTTTATTTAATGGTTGTGTTTGTTGTTTATGTATTACTGCTGGCTGTAAACCAAATTGCCCTCCCTCTGGGGATAATAAAGATACCTTGAACCCCTTGAATGTTTGTGGGAAGTGAGTAGCTGGGGGTCATTTTGAGTTGTTGTTTTTGAATGTTGAGTGTTGCAGCTTTAAGAAGCAGTTTTGGAGGAAGACGCTAAAGCTCATGCCTTTGTTGGGTGAGATTTGTTGTAGCTTTGGTCTACGTTGTATTGTGCGTCTTGGAAAAACGTGGTTGGCTAGTGAGCCTTTTTGATTGGAGAGACCTTCTGGGTGCTACGTTGGGTTGAGCGTAGTGTTTGTGTAATTCCAGTTCTGTGGGCTTTGGGTAGCTGTAATTCTGAAAAAGGCAAGGCATTTTGAAGGTTAATGTTTTTGTCTGGCTGCGGATCACTTGGTTGGACACTTGAACACTTGACACTGCTACTCATTTTGTTAAACATTAAAGTGCCCATATTATGAAAAAAAAACACTTTTTCTGGGATTTGGGGTGTTATTTTGTGTCGCTGGTGCTTCAACACACATACAAAAAACTTGGACTTGGAAAAAAAAACATCCATGCTGTTTTGAGTGAGCTACGGGTTTCTGAATGTGTGCCTTCAGTCTTCAATTTGCCTTCAGCCTCCAGGTGAGCTGTTCAAAATCAGGGCTTTTTACGTCACTAGCCGAAACAAGGTGGCTAACGGTAGCATGCTAGCTCGTTCTGAATGGCAACAACACACAGTAGTTCACCATAATCTACAAAAGAACTACTTACATGTCCCTGTTCTGCAGGTATTCCACGCAAAGTTGGAAGTGCGCCCTCGTTGAGAAGAAGTCTCCCGGCTAATCCTGCCTTTTCTCTGCTTCTCTTTACAGTCATCAGATTTACCTATCGTATAATCAATAATATAGTGCCTCTCCTAGTTATGCTGTTATAATTCTAGACTGCCGAGGAAGTTCCTTCTTATGACACGCTCTTTTCTTTTGTTTCCTTTTATGCACATCCTGTCTCAGAAGTGCTTGTTACTCACCTAGCTCTGGGGAGTTTACTCCCCGGAGTCCTTATGTTTCTTCTTCGCCCAGAACATCGCCTCGGATTAGGGCGACACCAAGACCTGGGTCTTGGGTGCAGCTGTGGCTATGGACCTGCTACACCCTGCTACGCTCTGCGATTCCCTGCAATGCCCGGCTACATCCTGCTGCGTCCACCGCGTCCACCCATGCTCTGCTGTGCCACGCTACATCCTGTACCGTCATAACCCCAACCGTCAGACACCGCCCACCAAGAGTCTGGGTCTGCCGAGGTTTCTTCCTAAAAGGGAGTTTTTCCTCGCCACTGTCGCAATAGCCACTGCTAATGCTTGCTCTTGGGGGAACTATTGGAATTGTTGGGGCTTTATAGAGTGTGGTCTAGACCTACTCTATCTGTAAAGTGTCTCGAGATAACTCTTGTTATGATTTGATACTATAAATAAAATTGAATTGAATTGAATTGAATTGAATTACTACTGAAGTTGTACAATTATGAACTTGAAAATGAGCATAATATGGCCACTTTAAGAGTATTTTGGGTCAGGAGGTGTAACGCTGCATACTGTACATACTGACCAAAGACATTTCACTAGGACAGTAAAAGATCTCACTGTTCCCAAGTTGCTTTCTTTGGCTTTGTTCCATCTTGGTTCCAGCCTACGGGCCCGGGTTGGGACAATGTTATAGTCATAGGACCACCAACTGGCAACAGGAAATTAACCTCATGTGACAAACATCATCTGATTTACATCTAGATTTATTTATTTGATTAGAACAATGCACATTTATCAACATTTCTGTAAATGTGCCAGTGTTAGCCAGACAGCTAATTTTCAACTGTAGTCCCAGTTACCTAGCATGCATTTCTTTGTGGTGGGAGGAAACCGGAGCATCTGGAGGAAACCCACGCAAACATGGGGAGAACATGCAAACTCCACACAGAAAGGGCCCTGCCTGGACCGGGGATCCAACTCTGCAGTGCCAACTTGCTGTGAGGCAAAAGTTGCCACCGTGCTGCCACACATGAAATTTACACTGTGTGATCTACTCTTGATACAGAGCAACATAATACATTTTTAGTGCAAGTTGTCTAATGCCACACGGTGGACACAGGAAGTGATCCAAAATTTGCAATACATCATCTCCAGCGCCTCACACTCAAGACAAAAGAGACACAACAGAAAAGTAACCTTAAAAACGTATTTGAAAAAGAAAAAGCTTCCATTATACATTGTCAACCTGAAAAAAGATAATCTGGCATCTCTGTAGCTCTGAAAATGCCCTGATGTTGCTTTACCTTGTCTCATGAACACATACCAGAGAGCTATTCTATATCGTTCCTATTTTTCTCACCTCTTTGCATCAAAACATTTCAAAACTATGGTCTGTGGGACTGCGTTAAAGGAAACATCAGCAATAAATAACATTATTGGAGTTAAAATAAAAAAAGTGTACAATTTTCAAAATATTATAAACAGATTAATATCTGCAATAATAGAGTTCTTCCACTAGATACTGTGTGTCGTTTCAGTGTGATCACAGGAGAGGTTTTACTAACAGCATCAATGCTGCCATCTGCTGTCCTTCTGGTAGTGTTGTAGAGTTTAGGAGTGGGGGATGCTTTCAATCTATGGACCTTTTTCACAGCAGACATTTTGACTTGTCATAGTAGGAAAAGCACAGCTGAAATTGATAACCTTAACAATGGCTCAATTCCATCAAGTGTCCCAGTAAGCTATTTCAGTGAGTCAGCATGCACAATACCAGGGCCTCTCCTAAGAGGAATGCAGCCATCATTAATGGTTTTGAATACACTTGTGCTTTTCCTACTATGACATGTCAACATGTCTGCCGTGAAAAAGGTCTATTTTCATCCAACCGATGCCACAGCTACGAACAGCAATGTTTGAAACAGCAATTATTAGAAGACATAATATTCGGATAGGGAGATGGTTGAACAACATTTTCAAGTCACAAAAAGTTGACTATAATTTAGATCTTTGTTATAGTAGAGGAACATGCAATACTAAATGTTAATTCTTGACATACTTCCTACCAGTTTCGGGATATTATGTCAACCATTAAGAGATGAGATAAGATTAGATCATTGTCTCCTTTAGGAGAAATTTGTCTTGGGCATTGGAGAAAACACAGGTGACGTAGCAGCAAACAGTTGCTCCATTAACACACAATATAATCGTATACATGTGCAATCAAACTACAGCTAACATTCAGTAACACACACAGATCCATGTACACCAGGACATACACACCAACAATATTGCACATTCCTCCCAATAAAAGCCATAACATTGAATATTGCACACTTCACATATGACTATTTATTGATTTTTTGATCACCTTACACATAATAAAGTGCAAAGGGGGAAACAATCAGGTAGTAAACATATCAGGGTCTTAAACACACAATTACATAATCACAGTCAATTCATGTTGTCGTCTCTTTTGGAGATTATGCCACATGGACCAGCAGAGGGCGTCATGGTGCCTCAGTGTTCTGGATCCTGACAGAGAGAAGAAGGTCACAGGTTCAGTTTCTGCTCCCTTCTCCATCTTCTAACTGTTCTTCGTTGTTTAATTCACAGTCAGGTGTAGTGGAATTTGAATCTGAATTACTTTTCTATGAGCATGCATGTTTTTTTGTGTCAGAGAAGAAGTACCTGTGCACGGTGAGTCCTTTCATTCTGCCCGTCACATGCTTGTACAGGCCCCCAGAATGTTTGTGCATTAGAACAGTTTAAGATGTACCGAGTTGGCTACATTTATTTTTGATGTTTTTTTTAATTTGTTTTCCATAGATTAAATCTCATACCATGACTTTTCATACATCCCCTTTTTGTATAAACCATAGCTCAGATTTATCCTCAAATTTCACCTGTGTCACAGTCTGGCTCTGTGTCCAGATGCCCTCGGACTTTTTGTAAAGACTGGATTTGGTTGTATCTTTTCTGTTTGCTGTTTGTTTTTTTTCCTCCTGTGTTAATGTGCTGCCTTTCCCTCCTTTGCCCATCTACACACCTGTTCTGAATCAGCCTCATTAGTCCTGCCCTGAGCCCAGAGTGTTCCCAGCCAATCAGCTCCCTTCTCCTGCCTAATTATCTAATTCCCCTCACCTGAGCTTCTCTGCCTATCTCTTCACCTGCACTTCATCCCCTCGTTAGATTCATAATAATAATAATAATAATAATAACAATCTTTATCTATAGAATACTTTTCAGACAAAAGATGTAGCTCAAAGTGATTGACAATAAAAGGATTAAAGGCAAATAGGCAATAAAATTAGACAATAAAAAAGACAGTTGATGATAAAATATATAAGTGAAAGTCAAAACATAACTATCTTTTTTGTATTGTACAGTTATACTGACAGGTGTCCACTCTGTTTAAACCAATAAAGGTAGGCTACCTACGTAACAGAAACACCTATCCATAATGAAATACAGTTTCAACAAAAAACGGATGAGTTTTCGCAGGACTGTTGTATTAGACTGCAATAGTTTGGGTCCTAATGCAACTGGACATAAATGTGCATAGGCATAATTTACAGGGGGGATGGGGGAGTTACAACCACCCCCCCAATAATCAAAACTAGTTAGTGCAACCCACCCCAAAAACCTATTCTTATTTTCTTTACACAAATACAGACATTTGCACTATGAAATTGATGCCGAAATATTTACCAGAATGCAGAAAATTAAGTGTTTGACGTTCACAATTTCAATTTTGTTCAAAAGTGGAGATCTCAACCACCCCCGCCCAATGTTGAACTCAAAGTTACACTCTTGTAAATGTGTATTACTTAAAGGTGCTCTAAGCGATGTCACGCGTTTTTTAGGCTACAACATTTTTTGTCACATACAGCAAACATCGCTAGCTGCCTGTCCCCTGAACACACTGTAAAAAAATGCGGTCTCTGTAGACAGCCCAGGCTCCACAAACGGCAACAAAAACAAACTGCGCCAACCTGCACCACCAAACATAGCAAACTGTCTTCCAGCCAATAACCGAGAAGAAGGATTTGGTTGAGTCATGAACGTGCATTGTAGTAGCCTACGTGCTGTAGGCAACGCTGCTGCGGTGATGGCTCAACCAACTCCTTCTTGTCGGTTATTGGCTAGAACACTGTTTGTTATGTTTTGTGGCGCAGGTTGGCGCAGTTTGTTTTTGTTGCCGTTTGTGTCTACAGAGACAGCCGCGTTTTTTTACAGTGTGTTCAGGGGACAGGCAGCTAGCGGATAGTGAGAAGTTTGCTGTATGTGACAAAAAATGTTGTAGCCTAAAAAACGCGTGACATCGCTTAGAGCACCTTTAAATTAGTAATTAAGTTAAGTAGCAGTGCATGGTGCAGACAACGAATAGATGCCACATTTTTTTTGGGGGGGGGGGCAGAAACAGTTTTAATGTTCAGCTGCAGAATCAACAGAGCCTTGGACTCTCTGAACCCACCGGACGTACTCATGTTAAATTTTTAATGTCCAGTTGTCCTTTGTTAATCAGCCATTCAGCCCCCAGAGACTAAAAGCAAAATTATAGAAGCACTTCAGAAAATGACAGCTGCGCCATTGAAATCCAGAGGTAATTTCCAATGCGTGTCCACAATCCTTTAATTCGCTCCAACATCGGCCCATCAGAGCTGAGGGCAATTGTTGCGACACCCCCACCCCCTGCCTCCCCTGGGACTTTGTCACATTCTCTCTACCACCCTGCATTCAGGATTTGCCCCTTTCCCCACCCCCACTGACAGGATACTATCCAAACCCCGGTATCCTGCAGCACCAAAGCATCATAACCTGCTTACATGTATTTAGAGAAAAATAAGGGAGGAAAAAAGAAAATGTGAGCAAAATCGTAGCCAGAGAATTATAACATGCTTGGATCTGTTATGTTATGAGTGGGAGGTCATTACATTTGTGTTTAATTCAGTAGGAAATGGGCAAACTGACAATGAATTCCTCATTTAAAGACCTGCACCTCTCTAGGCACAATAAAAAAAGAGCCATCCTGAGTTCTTTATTCTGAATATTATATTAATTTATAGATACATCAAAGCGTGTGATTTTATGACTGTTTTAACCATCGAACCACAACCACTGAAAACATTGTGCTTTTGCAGCTGTGGCTCCTACACTAACAACTGGATCAACTTTATTGTGTTCATGTTTCAAGTTTTCAAACTCTTTACAACTTTACTTGTCTTCTTGTCATTTTTACTTTGTTTCTGATGGATGGTTTTGTAAAGGGAAAGAATTTATAGTACAAAAAGTCAACAGCTTTTTTTTTTTTATCTTATAAGACAAAAGTAAAAACGACAAAAGACCTTTTGTTCTTTCTTTTGTATTCATAAATACCATTATAAGAAATAGCAATGCCACAATGTTCTGAACACATCTGACTTGTATGATCATCAGCAGTAGCAAAAGACACCAAAAGTAAAAAAGTGAGTATACGAACAATGTAGGAGAAAAGAAAGAAGGGCCTCAGTCTGCAGAATATGTTTGTCCTTCTCTATTTTGTATTCCCTCCACTTATCATTTAAAGCCCTGCGCTCTCTAGACACCCTAAAAGACATTCCTAGGAGCCATCCTGAGTTCTTTATTCTAAGTTTTTATCAATTTATAGATGCATCCATGCGTGTGTGATTTTCTGACGGTTTTAACCATCGACCACAACCACGGAGAAAATTGTCCTTTCGCAGCTGTGGCTCCTACACTAACAACTATCTCAACTTTATCGTGTTCATGTTTCAAGTTTTAAGACTTTTCTTCTTGTCCTTTTTACTTTCTTTCTGATGGATGATTTTGCAAAGGGAAAGGATTTATAATACAACAAGTCAACAACATAATTCATCTTATAACAAAAGACCTTTTGTTCTTCCTTTTTGTATTCATGAACAGCATTATAAGAAATAACAATGGCACAACGTTGTGAACACAACTGACTTTAACGCTCATCAGCAGAAACAAAATACAGCAAAAGTAGAGAACTAACAATGTAGAGAGGAAAAAAAGAGAAGTCATTCTCAGTCTGCAGAATGTGTGTCCCTCTCTATTTTGTATTCCCTCCACTTCTTTCATTTGTTTGCTATAAGTTTGACTGTATTGATTTAGAAGACATTGCATATTAGGCAGCGAAGGTAACTGCGCTGCATGGCACACGCAGAGCTCACCACTCAGCCATGGGGAGTGAAACATTTAACCATAAGAGAGATAAGATAAGTTGGCGGCTACAATAGAAATTAATTCAGCATGTTTAAGTGCAGCTGTCTGGTCACCACTGAGCAGGTGCCACCCCCACCCGCCTCCATCTATCCATCCATTCATCCATATACACCCCTCCATTTCATCCATGTAGCTACACTTCACTGCCGGCCTGTAATAAATCCTCAGAGTAAGTATGCCCTGTATGAATTATGATCTCACTGAGCCAATTCAGGGTGATGATTATGGTTCTGTCCCTCCATCTTTCCATCTTACAACCAACACTTGACCTTCCTCTTTCACATAATCCCTCCTCCAATTCTTTTGTCACTTTATCCCTCCATCTCCAACCGGAGGCAGACTTTATTATCAGGCAAATACGACACCCGCCTGAGGCCGTGCAAGAGACATGGAGCCCCAAAAGCAAAAAAATAACTATTCTTTTTAGCATTAATAAATGTAGCGGAGGACAAGTACAAAGTGGCATGAAAAGAAAAGACTCAAATAAAGTACAAGTACCTCACATTTGTACTTAAGTACAGTATTTGAGTAAATGTACTTAGTTACATTCCACCACTGAGTATAACCTTTAACCTTTAGTCTTTTAACCCTTAGTCTATAGGGGCTGAGTACACGATGGTTATATCCTAGACGTCTAAAACATGTTTTGATCCGAACTGCAGTGGTGGAATGTAACTAAGTACATTTACTCTAGTACTGAACTTAAGTACAAATTTTAGCTACTTGTACTTTACTTGAGTATTTTCTTTTCATGCCACTTTCTACTTCTACTCCGCTATATTTCAAAGAGAAATATTGTACTTTTTACTCCACTACATTCATCTGACAGCTTTACTACTACTACTACTACTACTTTACATATTAAGATTTTGCACATAAAACACATGTAGTTTATAAAATCTGATGTTTTATTATAAATGAAACTAGCCAACAGTATAATGGCCTACGAGTCCAGCTGAAGTGATTAGACCATTAAACACTTAGTTGATTGTACGGAAGAGGAATAGGACCACATGTGAATAAATGTATTGAGTTCTGAGTTTAAAGTTAGAATTCTGACCTTTTTTTTTTTTAATAAAAAAGAAAAAAAGTTGACTTCAAAATAAAGAGTCAGAATTCTGAGTTTAATCTCAGAATCCTGAGAATAAAGTCAGAATTCTGAAAATAAAGTCAAAATGTATTTTCAGAATTCAAATACATTTTTTACGTTTGGCCCTAATTCTCTTCCATATAATTGAAATAACCGTTTCCAGTTTCTAAAATGTGAGGATTTTTCTGCATTGAGTACTTTTACTTTTAATACTTTACGTACATTTTCCTGATTATACTTACATACTTATACTCAAGTAACATTTTCAATGCAGGACTTTAACTTGTAACAGAGTATTTCTACCGTGTGGTATTAGTACTTTAACTTAAGTAAAGGATCTGAATACTTCTTCCACCACTGTGAATGTCTTGACGTCTCAATCAATGCTTACAGGAGGAGTACACTTCTGCATCTATAGTCAATTACAGTTAATAAACTTTGTGTGTTTATAACTTAGAGTCTCCAGTGAAAGATGCTCTTGTTATGATGCTTTAATTAAGTCCATAATCCTTTACATACAGATATGGTAGGAACAAATACGGTACACACACACACATCACAAACTATATTGCATGCAGATAACAAATGGTCCACAGAACATGTTGGAAATGAAAGAATATGATCCAGGTGCTAAAAAAAAACCTGCGAACATATGGTCCTTAAAGAAAAAGGGTGAAATTGAGGCCCCTTATTTAGCCTCAGGCCTCCCCCAGTCCACCCCCCAAATCCCCATCCCTCCACCCTTCATCTTAACACGGCCCTCCTCCCTCTCACCTCTGTTTATTTAACCCTCCTGTTGTCCTCGGGTCAAATTTGACTCGTTTTCAAAGTTTCTTTATCTGAAATGTAGGTTTCTTTCAACTGAATTGCCCGACAGTTAAATTAAGGATCAGATCACCAGTTTCATAGAATGTTGGCTGTTTTTCTCAATTTTTTTTAGCCTTTGAAAAAAAAATGTAAATGGTTTCAAAACAGTATTCGAACTAAACTTTGACAGTCTGAGATTATCCAACAACTTTCCTCTGATCTTAACTGTTAGTCAAAATAATGTCATCATTTTTCAATTCCAATTTTGTAATTCCGTATAAATAAGGTTTATTGATCATGAATTCCAAGAATACGTATACAACTGGTGGTGGTAGCCTAGTGGGTAAAAAAAGCGAGAATTACGTACAACAAAAAAAGCATTAAAAAAGTGTTAATTTTCAATTTGGACCCGGGAGGTACAAGTGCATGGTCGACAGAGAGACAACACAAGCGTTACGTTGCCTCTCCTCTCCTCAGCATCCTTTCTCCATCCCTCCATCCACTCTCCACTTCCACTCTCTTTTTTTTAAGCCTCTACAGCTATTCTCCATCTTTCTGCCCTCTCTCTCTCTCTGCATCCCTTTTTCATATCTGTTGCCTTTTCATCTTACACTCCACCCCCTCCTCCCACCACCTCTTCCCCTCCCTCCCCCCGCCGATGGCGTCCATACACCGACGGGGAGCACAGACTCTAGTTGTCAGTCACTTTCCCAGCGAACAGACGGCGGCAGCAGCAGCAGCAAGAGGAGGTAATCCCCCCCCCCACCCTCTCTAGTCCACCCCACCCCTTTCTAGAAACTGGTGGCAAAACCACGCTCGCATGACACCTGTGCTGCTGGACTGGACACTCTCCCCTTTTTGTGGTCTTTGTGAAACACGATTTAAGATCTAAATTCACACCCAAATCGTGGATGGTGCTGATGAGAATCAGTGGTGAATGAAACGGGGGAGGGGGGGGGGGTGTAGACGCGGAAACAAGCGGACAAATCTGTCTCGATTGACGGTGACGGAGCGGTCGGCACCAGCAGCAGCAGCACCAGCGGCGGCGGCGGCGGCGGCAGCAGCAGGAGCATCAGTCGGTCGGCGGATGGAGATGCGTTGTGAAGGCGGAGGGATGATGATAGTGATATAGCAGGTGCTGCAGGGTTGTGCCGCATTGCCTGGCCGCCGCGAGCGACGCCGGGGAGACGGTGATGCTGTCGTCGTCGTAATTGTGTCACAGACAGAGAGGAGAGGCTTTGACATGGAGGGAAGCGGCCGCGCGTCTGCGTCTGTGAGCTCAGGCCGCCCGGATCAGCAGGTTGGATGTACCGCCTGAAGCCTGGAGAGAAGCACCTGAGTCATGACATATGCTGTACGTGGTGGGGGAGAAAAAAAATTACAACAAAGTTGAATTCTTGACTGTGGAATTGCAATGTTTCTGTGCGTAAAAGTGAACGGCCCATATGTGTGTTGAGGATGCATCATAGGAGCATCATAGCAGCAGCGTCTGTGCCAGTTCAGGGTGGATTACGTGTACAGAGCAGCAGGCCTCCATCTGGAGTCAGCTTGTGATCAGTGAAACCATACAGAAAAAAAACCCAAAACATTTCATACACTTCACCCTGTTGCTGTTGGGGGAACAATTGATTGTGTTTGACTGGAAGCTGGTTGTGGAGGGACAGCTGTTGCCAGAGATGACTCACTTACAGACTGGCCTCTCTCCAGAGACCCTGGAGAAGGCCAAGGTGGAGCTGAAAGAAAACCCGGAGACTTTACATCAGGACATCCAGGAGGTCCGGGACATGATCATCACCCGGCCGGACATCGGTTTCCTCCGGACGGACGACGCGTTTATCATCCGATTCCTCCGGGCGAGGAAGTTCAACCACTTCGAGGCGTTTCGGCTGCTGGCACAGTATTTTGAGTACCGACAGCAGAACTTGGACATGTTCAAGAACCTGAAAGCCACAGACCCGGGGATCAAGCAGGCCCTGAAGGACGGTTTCCCCGGCGTGCTCTCCAATCTGGACAGATACGGCAGGAAAATACTGGTCCTGTTCGCAGCCAACTGGGACCAGAGCAGGTAATAAAGAGGATGAGGGCTGGGGCTGCACAGTCTGCGTTTAGGTGATCTGATCAAACACATAAAGAGCAGAGGAGAATTAGTGTTTTCAAATCCACTGTAATTATGTGGAGTCTGGTTTGTGGAGCTGTCCATTCAGCACCACAGCATCATTGTTTATTAGAAAATAATAATAAAATAACAATACATTTTATTTGTAGAGCACTTTTCATTCTTAAAATCAGTCCCAAAGTGCTACAGAGTAAAACAAGATTAAAAACGGGTTTAAAAAAATACAAAATTGACGTGAATGTTTGCGTAAAATGAAAGGTTTTTAGGCCTTTTTGTAAGGGTCAGTGGTTTGTGGAGCCCTCAGGTACTCTGGGAGGGAATTCCACAAGCGAGAAAACTACAGGAAACCAACTCGGCTTTCATCTTTATTGGAGAAAAATGCACTACATGGTCAAAAGTATGTAGACACCAAACAGCTACGGGCAATTCTCTGCTGCTCTCGCAGCCTCCAGTCTTCCGGTTTCATTCTTTTCCACCAGATGTTGAAACTTGGCTGCAGGGATTCGCTCCCCCTTCAGCCACAAGAGCATCAGGGAGGTCAGACTCTGATGTTTGGTGATCAGGTCTGGCTCACAGTCGGCGTTCCAGTTCATCCCAAAAGGTGTTGGGTGGGGTTGAGGTCAGGGCTCTGTGCAGGGCAGTCAAGTTTTTTGTCACCAAACTGGGGGAAAGTCAAGTCAAATTTCATGTATACAGCCCAAAATCACAACATTTCCCTCAAAGAGCTTTGCAATCATATGACAGCCACTACCCTTAGATCCTCTGTTCGGATAAAGAAAAATACATGTTAGAGGGGAGGAAGGAGGAATCCTTCATCCAGGATCGACAGACATGCAATATATGTTTAATCTACGAAGTAGACAAAAAGAACAACGTAAGGACACAATTAAAACCATAATTTTATGCACCCGGCTTTGAGCACAGGGGCATTATCATGTTGAAACAAAACAAAGGGTCCTCCCCAAACTGTTGGCCCAAAGCTGGAAACAGTATTGTCTAAAATATAATGGTATGGTCGCATTTAGATTTCTCTTAACCCTTGTGTTGTCTTCCATTCAACCTTGAGAAAAATGCTTTTTTTTCTGACATTTGTGACGCCTTTTTTTCACAATTTGTTTTTGCTTTTTCAAACGTTTTAAATTTTGAAATTTTTGTTCCACACATTTTCAGCGCATATTTCTACGTCCAATATTTTCTGATATAAAACAAAAATTTAAAACGGGCCAATGTGACCCGAAGTCAACACAAGGGTTGGAACTAAGTAGTTGACCAACCAATAAAAAACAGTCCCAGATAGGTGTACATGTGACAGCATGTCCACATACTCAGTGTACACTTTTATTTTTTAATAATTCATATTGTTTTGAGTGGTTTAAACCAGGGTTTCCCAACCCTTTTTTTACCCTATAACCCATTAAAATAAAGCATTGAATCACCCATCCAGACGAGTTAAAAGTATCCATATTCACCAAAAAATAAGCACATTTTAGAGGAAGAAAATGCATTCTGCAGTGTATTTTTGTCTACTTCCCTTCTCTGTAAATCATCTCCAGACCCCTGGCTGTCCATTCAGTCCAGTGCTGACTCGTCTCTCTCTCATATGTGACTACACAGTCTGCAGTGACTGGATCAGGGTTAGCTAAGGTTAAAGGTAGAAATAGAGTCATGCAATAGGGATGATGTATTTCATGTGGCTTTAATAAGGGATCAGGCCTGCTTAGCTGCTTAAGTAACTATAGATTTCAATGTGATTTTCACCTTTTTGTCTCCTCATAATTCAGTTCAGAAGCCTTGGATTATCCAGACAAAATGTTACTGGGCCTGATCATAGTGCTGTATATCTGATTTAAAAATATACCATATACCACAAAAGTTGTTAAGCCCGGTGGCAAGTGTCTTTTTTTCGACAAGGGCCCGGCTGGGGCCAGTCCCAGACCGATGGCAGCAGAGCCCAATAGTTTCAGTGATACCAAATAATGGACAGAATCGCGAAATTAAGAATTTAAAAAAGCCAGACAGACTCAACAGGGCTCTACATTAAGTCAGTGCTAAAAGCTAGCTGGAAATTTGAAAATATGATCCGCCTTATTTTCCAACCGAGCCACCCCACTGTAACTGTAGTTTAAAAAGCGTCCAAAAAATACATTTGAATTCCCCCCACCCACAATGGCTTAGGCCTGGTGGGGGGCAATTTAGGCCCGGTGCACCACCGGGCTTGGAATACACTGGGGGAAACCCTGGTGCTACATCGCTCTATCATGATTGTTCTAGAAAATGTAGACATACAGTACAGTAGACAAATCATGATGTAATAGGGAATAATGTGCCGTTCACATGATCTTTCAGTCATAAGATCATGTGAATTTAGTGATTAATTTACTGATTCATTTCTCCTTTCTGAACATGAATCAATCTGTGAAATCTATTTCATGTCGGACTTGTTATCCTTGTCGTCATTCTTCTTCTATTCGCCACATTTCAGAAATACTTGCGGAGCTGTATGTTACAGTAGACATCGCTGTAGACTTAACTTGTGCTTTTGTCTATTTAGCTACCCATTAAGCAAATTAAGAAACAGGTTTGTTATCGCTACAGGGGAGGCAAAAGGTTTCTTCATAGAGAATCAGATTAAAAATGAAGAGGGAGACAAGCTAATGATGGCAATAACCAGTGGCGGAATGTAAGTACATTTACTCCAGTACTGTAGCCTACACATCTGAGGTACTTGCACTTTACTTGAGTCTTTTCTTTTCATGCTACTTTCTACTTCTACTCCGCTACATCTCAGAGAGAAATATTGTACTTTTTACTCCACTACATTCATCTGACAGCTTTAGTTACTTTACAAATTAAGATTGTTGCACACAAAACACACATATAAATTAGACTATCCAAAAACATAACAACCTACAAGTACAGCTGAAGTGATTAGACGATTGAACACTTTTTTCCCCTCCAATGTTAACACTCTTTTTGACACTTTTGTTGACGCTTTGTTGCAATACTGTTATTGAGGTATTTGATCAAGAATATCCTGATATCTGATTTTCTCCATATCGCCCATCTCTACTTATAGCTCAATTTTTTTTTTTTTGTCGATTGACTTAAGTACCTTAATATTCTCTCTTCACTACTCTGTCCAATAAAATCCTGTTCTTCTGTTTTTCTCAGATACACATTTGTGGACATACTGAGGGCGATCCTGCTGTCGTTGGAATCTATGATCGAAGACCCGGAGCTGCAGGTCAACGGCTTCATCCTCATTATCGACTGGAGTAACTTCACCTTCAAGCAGGCGTCCAAACTGACTCCCAGCATGCTGCGGCTGGCCATCGAAGGGCTGCAGGTAAGACGCTCCGCTCTGCTGACAGAAAGCTTCGTTGGCGTTGTTGTTATTACGGTTGGTTAGTGGCGTGTGCAACGGGTCTGACTTTACTGGAGTCTGTGGGTTGCATCCAAAGACTTCAGCTTAATCAAACCTTATCTATGGAAATAACCTATTTTGTCATTTCTGTCTCAGGACCAGTCTTGTATAAAGTAATTGAAAGCAATACTTGAGTAAAAGTACAAGTATCTTAGCAGAAAATGACTTTGGTAGAAGTTAAAGTCTCCTTTTAGAATAATACTTGAGTAAAAGTCTCAAAGTATCTGATACTTACTGTACTTAAGTATCAAAAGTAATTTTCTGAAATCAAATGTACTGTAAAAGTAAAAACAACTTTAATTATGAACTTTATGGCCAATAAGTTGCCAATAATTATGCTGAAATGTTAAATTCTTTACCGCTCATAATGACAAGACGACACCGCCGTCATTAAATGCTGACTGTGGCGATATCAACATGCAATATCGTTTACGAAAAAGTATTTTTTTTTTTAACTCTCTTTATTTGCATTGCCTTCCACCTTTTCGTTCAGTATTTGTCTCTTTCTCGCTGCGCGCACACACTTACAGTCTGGAGCCGGCTGACCTCGCTCTGTGAGTCGAATGTGAGTCTGTCTCTGTACACGGTCCGGTTCTGGTGGTTGATTAACGCAGATATTTGCTGATTAGCGCTCATAACGGGCCGGATGGATAGCCCACTGCCATGAGTCCATGAGGCAACTGTCTGATTACTCCACATTGTTAATTGATATTTTGTGATTCATTTCTGAATCTGCCACGTTCTCTGTCAGGTAAATATATTAGCACAATGTCTTCCTCTGATGTAGAAGTACACTGTAAGTTAGTAGTAGGCTATACAGTGGAGTTGCATTTTAAGTGGTTGGGGTCCTTCTGTAAGTAATTTTTGGGTACAATTTGGTTCTGGAGAATTCTACAAGCAGCAATACTACAGGCCGAGCAATCGGCCATTCCAAACAGGCACATTTTCAACGGGCCCTGTACTAGTTATATTAAAGCAGACAAATATCTACAATTTGTATATAGTGTTTTTTTCTCATTTGCTGAATTTATTTCACACAACTTTCAGTTGCAAGTGATTCGTCAATTACAGTAATTCATTATTAGTAAGTAATTCATCTACAACAACTTTAATAATACCAATTATTTTATCAAAAGAAAATGTTAAACATTTGCTGGATCCAGCTTTTCAAATCTGAGGATTTGATGTAATTTCAGCCAAAATAAGTAATCTGAAGACATCACCTTGACCTGGTGTTCTATAGACATTTTTGACGGAAGAACTTGGAAATACAATTGACAGATTAATTGATATTAATAATAAACTATAGATGATCCCAGCATTATCTCATCATCTAGAAATCTGCAGTCTTGTCTTTTTAAACAAATCATTTCTATGTTGGTGCTGGAGGAAAATCTACAGCAGCAGAACCAACCTCCAGCCTCCACTGTGCAATCAACATGTTCCACTTAAGAGCAAGTCAAGCGCGGCGTTAAAGCCACCAGCTCTTAAGGGAATAATGACATTTCAATTTTGATTACACACCGCTGTTTGTTTCTTTCGAGGTTGGTTTGGCAGGTGATGATGCAAAGAAAGTGATTGTTTTTAATGGTTCTCTGTTTGGTTTTCTTAAATTCTCACTTTCTCTAATCAGAGTCCAGGTTTTCCTCATGTGGCATGCAAAGAACAGGGATGTGACAGTGCTTATTGGATTTCTATCTGTGTGTGGAGGATTTTTCATGTCATGAGAACACATTAGTCCTCTCAGTTGCAAGGACACCTTTAACATCATTATTAAATGAGTTAGAGGGGAAGAGTGTGTCCTATGTTAACCAGCCAAACCCGAGAGGTAGGTGTGTGTGTGTGTGTGTGTGTGTGTGTGTGTGTGTGTGTGTGTGTGTGTGTGCGTGCGTGCGTGCGTGTTATTGCTTTCTCAACATCCTTGTGAATCATCTGCCAATTTGTGTTGGGCTCCATTAGTCAAAGTGAAATCTAAGGGGAAGTGTTTCCAGAGGGAAATGTTGAGTAAGACGCAGCGAGGTCTAAAAGATTATCTGATGTGCTTGTGATGGATGCCAAACTGTCAAAGTTGCATCACTTGAATTTAACACTAAATTAACATCCTAGATTTCTGTGTTAAAACTGACAAAATGAGAGGAGCAAATCGTATCCCTGAGGGTAAAAGATTTTTTTTAACGTAACTGTCCTACTTACTGAGTATTTGAAATTCAAATTTCTTCTGTTAGCAACCATAAACATTTTAGTTTTATAATCATTTTGTCAAAGACATTTCTGATTACGAATTTGAACGGCATCAAGAATGGTTGTGAAAAAAAGGGTTAATGTCTAATCGTTTGATGTTTAACCGTATGACTTATTTGGTACCAAATGAAATGTGGCGAACATCGAGTGTCTGGACCCTGAGGTCTTTATTTAGGTAATGTGGGGGGTTTTAGCTACCTGTTACAATGTGTAATCTTCAATTTCTGTGGAAATCAGGAGTAGAAAATGGTTCTTCAGGGTAGTGATGAGTCTATATGACTATACCTGCTTACATTTGGAAATGTAGGCCTTGGCTCCAGTATTTTTCATCCTGAACTGCAGGAAACAGAAACCTTCTGTGGTATCTTGGGGAACAAATGTTTCAGCTTTCTTTCAGATTGAGGGAACAAACTGTAGATGCCAGCCAACGCATCACTGTGACGAGTCCATGTATAACACCAGGGCTGTAGTCTAGTCCACCTTTGTCGAGTCCAAGACAAGTCCAAGACCAGGACTAGTCGAGACCCAGTCAAGACCGAGTCCAAAGAGGTCCAAGTCCAAGTCAAGACCGAGTCCAAAAAAGGAGTCAAAATGAGAGACAAGATCGTAGAAAGAAAGGGTCAAATTAGGCCACATTATTTACTTAAAATATAAAATGGAAATGTTCCCATTCTTGAACTTATGACTTGTCCTGAAGAATTCATAGTACCAGGTGCTCACTGACATTGTGTCTGTGGCCAAAATGAAAAGGATTGATACCTGATGATTGAGGTATATGATGCGTATACCAGGCGACCAATCTCGATGCCTCTTCTAGATGGATTTTGAATTCAACTAATACCTGTTTTCTGAACGAGCGCACTTCATCAGTGGTTTTGTTGTGAAGGAGAAAGTTACTTTAGAACAAAAGCATATAGTGCTGGACTCGGTCGAGACCAACTAGAATATTTGGCGAGTCCAATGGCCGAGTCCGAGACAAGTCTGAGTCCAAACACCAACGAGTCCAAGATGAGTCCGAGACAACAGAAAAGCGTCTCCAGTCCGGACTCGAGTCTGAGTCGGGACTCAAGTACTACAGCCCTGTATAACACATTTCTGACGGCTCTCCAGACACAGATTATAGCCTGAATTATTGATTATTCAGGTAATGTGGGGTTTTTTGGCAACCTGTTACAACGTGTAACCTTAAATTTTTCAGTAGTAGAAAATAGTTCTTCAGGGTAATGACCAGTGACTATACTTGCATACATTTGGAAATGTAGGCCTTGGCTCCAATATTTTTCATCCTGAACTGCTGGAAACAGAAACCTTCCGCTTTTAGAGATGAATCACAGTAACAGAACCAAATGTAAATCAGTTTGAGCAATATACTTTCTTCTAATTTGTCTTCTACTTAAGTCCCAGTACGGTTTAAATAAATATCATATGATGTGTCTACATAAGCAGGATGCAGTGTCAGTGTCAGCACAGAGTTGAGGTGGGATGTTGGGGAACAAATGTTTCACCTTTCTTTCAGACTGAGGGAACAAACTGTAGACGCCAGCCAACGCATCACTGCGACGAGTACATATATAACACATTTCTGACGGCTCTCCAGACAGAGATTAGAGCCTGAATTATTGATGGGAGCTATTAGCTGAGCCCTGAGTCATTCCCCACTGCGCAACTGCTCACACAAATAGCTGCTCATCATTTGGTGCAGAGAAGGAAGCCGTGTAACAGAGTGATTTGATCTGATTTGATTTGACAAATCAAATGCACAAAACGCGTTACCAAAATCATCAAGGACGTGGCAATAAATTCAAACTTGTTTTCCTCTGGATGGAAAAACTAATTTAAAGGTTGTAATGATATTGATTTTCCGTATTGTCAGTGAATCACATGAAGGAACAAAAAACAATGAATGGATGTTTTTGTATCAAAGCCTGAAATAGCTTATTTTCTCTGTCTGGGTTTTTATCTTTTCATGGGATTTGTTGGGGAAAAAGAAAAAATATAATCATCTCATCCTTAAACAATAGCAGGAAAAACTGTGCCATTACAGCTAGGAATCAAACACATAAAGATACGTAAACACAGATTTAAAATGTGAGACATGGTATCATGTGGAACTGCAACTACATCACACAACGGAAAAGAAAAAAAAATATTAAGCTTATGCAACCACATGTATCAATACAAATATTTAGTTTTCACATAAATTGAAAAGCCTAACATGGGATTGGGGCTGCAAATTCAATATATTCATAACATTCAGGGGCAATTCAAGGATCAGAGCTTTAGGGGGGCCTGGAACCCTATTTTATTCTACTGTGCTAACTGCATTTTAACATAATTTTTTGACCATCATGATAGGGGAAACACTGAATTATGTAACTAAAATTTCCTTTAATGCTTAGCCACAGGGCCATTACTACAAAGGTCAGGTGGTATTACAGCAGACATTTCCTATATGCAGTATAAATTAAAGATAAGATAAATAAGAGATTTATGTGATTTTTGACTAATGGCTGACAAGCATTTTCTGAAAATGGCTCAGAATTGTTTTCAGAATGATCTAGGCATCTACATTCTGGGTTAAGTTTCACAGTTTTGTGATATTCCGAGAGCAGACATCCTTAGCTCGCAATAGATCCGGGGTGTCAAACTCAACTTCACAAAGGGCCACACTGGAAAATGAGAATCACATCGGGGGCCAGACATGTACACTTTATTGACAAAATTTTGAATATATTTGACTATATTATTGCATGTCTTATATAGTCTTTTTCACATACAATTTGGTCCACATAAAGTCGTAAAAACGTCAGCAAAAAAAGTTCCTTAGTCATCATAGAATTGAGCAAAAACATGCATTCTGATTACATTTTCAAAAGGAGGCCTGAATATGCAAACTTGTTGGTTGTGCAGGAATTTCTGAGTCTCAAAGTCGGCAAATCTGCCATATTCAGCTTTGAGTGACTCGTGATTGCAGTTTGCAAACATTTTCCCGTCTTTTTGGTTTGGCGCACAACAAGGCGGGTCAACATTTATTGTGAACCTAAATTGATTTGCGGGCCAGATCAAAATTTGCAAGGGGCCGTATTTGGCCCGCGGGCCTTGAGTTTGACACGTGCAATATATTTTCACAGACTCTTTTTTTTTTTTTTTTTAAGCAATTATTTTTTTAGCGGTGCTTCCTAAAATTGCCCCTGATCACATGTTTCATTATTTTTCCCTAAGTAACAATGTTCATCTGTATCATCCCTCTTAAATTAACATATGTATAATCAAACACATTTAACATTTATGTTTTACCCTGTACAGTATGTGAGAATATAGTGGAGAGATGGGCCTGAGTCATTCACACACACACACACACACACACACACACACACACACACACACACACACACACACACACACATGCTGAGATCTAAATATTGTTAAACAGCTACAGTGAGTCACAGTGAGTCACTTCAGACTGAGCAGATCTGAAAGTGTTTAAACGCAGCTGAGTCAGACTCATCTGAAGGCCAGTCTGACAGAATTTCTTCTGCTGGAAGGCTTGATGTAGTTTCAGTAGTCTGATTTACACTGAACGCTAGAGCTGTAACAAATCCAAATTTTACTGTCGAAGGAATATTATACCACTTAGATGTGTCTTTTACTCAGAAGTGTCATAGTTAATGGCCTCTTGACCCTGTGTGTCATAAAACTGAAGTATTGTGTTAGGTGTACTGTTTTGCAGGAGTGTCTTTGTCTGATGAAAATATGTTGGAGCAAGAGGAAGTCATGATATATGACACACAGGGTCTATGATGTCCAAAGTGGTTCAGTTGCCTAGCAACGAAGTAGAAAGTAGAAGTTGTGAAGGCCTTGCGATGATGCGCGATATTGCGGTCAGAAGGAGGATGCCTGGACCAGGTGCAACTGATAGCAGCGGGATGCGCTGTTTCATGGAGGAGTAACCTGAAGAGTAGGGCAGAGATAGGTATCTCTATGCATTAGCTATGATAACTTGCAATATTGTCACTAAAGATGATTGACTTCAACTAGAGGACTCCTTTGTGTTATTTCTGGTCTACCATCAACGAACACGAAGGTTAAAGGTGCAGTCTGAGAAAACTTGAATTGGTCCCAAATCCACTCAGGCCACTGGGACCAGGCCAGGCCTGAACCGGCACCAGCACCTAACAAAAACTTCACTGTACAATTAATTGTCTCAGAAATAATTGCGATCAACAATTCCAATTTAAAAATATGTGTTTACGTATTACTTTTGCAAACAAATTCAAGTTTTGAATGAATCCCACAATCCATCTTTTGGTTATATCACTGTTATGTAGTCTCGCTTTGCCAGACCTTCCTCCACAGCGCTGTGGAGGAGGATCTGGGTAGTCCTCACAGCATTCCGGGATGGGAGAAAAAAAACGTGCTCTGGTTTATTGGCATTTCTTTAAACCAATCACAATCGTCTTGGGCAACGCTAAGCACCGGATGGAGCAATGGTGCCGCTGCAAAATAGCCTCGGGAAGGAACTTTTGGTGGAACATGTGTACGTTCAAAAGTTGTTTTAGTCGTGCAACAGAAAACTCTGATTGGACAGATAGTCTAGCTAGCTGTCTGGATTTACCCTGCAGAGATCTGAGGAGCAGTTAACCATAGTCCTCAGAAATCCACCGGAGTTGTGCCAACACAAAGAAAGCAGAAGGTGAAGGACATCCGGCCGAAAATTAGGGACATCCTGCGAAATTTCCGGCGGAACTCAAACAATGAAAATGAATTGTTCTCAATATAGACGATGCAGAATGTGACGTAGTTCCATTTGTTTTGTAAAGCTAAAAAAAACCTGCCTCCTTACGCATAATTTGGCGCTCTTATTTCGGAAGGTGAGGGACATCCGGCCGAAAATTAAGGACATACAGCGGATCTTCTGGCAGCACCGGAGCAATCTCCTAAAGAAATTGTTGTGCATATAGACTAAACGGTGTATACTGTATAATAAAAAAAAATCAAACAAATTACCAGTTGTTCCAACAAAAAAAGAAATAGAAAGATGATACTTTGTGTCAGGCCTTTTGTGTCTTCACCATTATAATCCATGAGAAAGTATTTTTTTAAAACAAATGGTCTTTGGTGTAGATGTTCGTGCTTCCTATAGGAAGAACCATTTCCATTTCGGTGACTCCTTAAGGGCCAAACTGTCTAGAATGACTAACAGACAGACCTAGAGACCTTCAGCAAAATGACCATGAAACTTAGTATAGATACTAATTCCCTCTTCCCCAGTGCTAGTGTCTCGAAATGAGTTATGACCCAGATAATATAATAATAGCACTAGTATACAGCCTATGAAGTAAACCACTCTTTATTATTATAAAACATTGTATTTTTTCCTTAAATAAACATAATTACCATCAACAGTCACATCCCTCAGGACCGTAGCTAATGTTAGCAATTAATTGCGGTTAAACAAAGAAATGGCAATTATGTAAAAAAATATTGCAATTAGACAATTGTTTAATAATTGTTGCAGGCCTCCTGATTGCATCACTTAGTTAACGTCTGTGTCCATCAGTAACTTTACATTTATCTGCTGCTGCTGTCCTGGTTTCTCTTTGTTTCCACAGATTCTCCATCATGCTCAGTGCTCGGTTATCTGATGTCTATATGAACTAACAGCAATGTGACAAATAACAGTAGCCTATTACACTGCAAATAGAGTGCGGATCGGGCCACATTTTTCTGTCCGAGCCCAGCCCGCGTCCGACAGAGCAGTAACCAAACCCGGCCCGAGCCCGACAGGCATTAAGATATTTATGTCCGAGACCGACCCAAGCCCGACACAGTTAAAATCACATTTTTTTCTCATACTAATGACACATGTACGTTTGTTTGTGTGGAAAGCCATATTCGGAAATGTCAACGGATGAGCGCATCAGCGCACACGGGGCAACAAGCTCATGTTAGCACAGGCACGCACCTACATAATTACCTTTTTTAAATTTAAAATGTTCAATGCCTTATTGCGCTGATGTGACCGAGCCCAACCCGAACACACATATATATATATATATATATATATATATATATGACAATCATGCCTTTTCACACTTGTCCGCTGAAAAAGAGATTGAATATATGACGGTGACAAATCAAGATCAGTTACCTTAAAATATCTAATTTAAATTGTGCTTGACAATATTATTTACCCTTGATAAGGAATAATCAGAGTTTACCGTACTGAAATAAAATAAAATAACATTCTTCAATTGCCCTTTTTCAGTCCTCTTCCAGTTCTGCCTGTATTGAGTCATCTTGCTTGCCTTTCTTTTGCCTTGTCCCCCATGTTGGTGCTGCTCAATTGTGATTTGCTCTTTGTCATGGCAACCCTGACTGTGTTAGTTTGGAGCAAATACAAATAGCATATAGGCCACGTGCCTTGGGATCCCAATTTGTAGCATAGTATGATGCACAGATCACAGCAGAAACAAGACTGATATTCTGGAACCCTGCTGGCCGGACCGTAGAGGGTTCGATGGTTGTTACACCCCCAAATAAGCAACACATTTTATTTTTTTTCTTAGGATTATTTTTGGTGTAGAGAGAGAGAGAGAGAGAGAGAGAGAGAGAGAGAGAGAGAGAGAGAGAGAGAGAGAGAGAGAGTGTTAAATAAAGCAAGCAACAGAATGGATTGGGATGGATTTGAACAGGGGACGTTGTGGTTTACGTGTTAAACCTGAACTTTAGATAAACTCTTACACCTTGCGCCCCAGTATCTGTAACAAGGGGTGTTGGACTGGGGGTGGAAAGAGGACTGAGTACCCAGGGCCCTCAAGTGAGGAGGGCCCAAAAAGATGCTAGAATGAATAGCTGTGGATGTGGGGAGGGGCCCATAGTGAATGCCTTTCTACAGGGTTCCGGATTTTGTGCTACGCCCCCGTCTGTAACTGTTAAGGAGAAATATATATCGATTTTTTTTTAATTTGATTAGGACACTGCACATTAATGAACATTTCTGTAAATGCGCCAGTGTTAGCCAGTCAGCTAATTTTCAACTGTAGTCCTAATTGCCTAGCATGCATGTCTTTATGGTGGGAAGAAACCGGAGCACCCGAAGGAAACCCACGCAAGCACGGGGAGAACATGCAAACTCCACACAGAAAGGCCTGAGACGACCTGGGTTCGAACCCAGAACCTTCTTGCTAGTGTGTGTGCTAACCACTGAGCCACCGTGCTGCCATATAAACAACATGCTGGAAACGTCGTTCTTTGTCCTGAGCATTGCACCAGCTATTACGGGTTTATCAGCATGATAGCATGACAAGATGGCCATTAGATTGAGTTACTTTTTTATCAGTTTAGTGTGAGAGTGGAGGCTGGAGGAAAGCTCTCCGAAATAGAAAGGGTTCGTCCTCTGGGGAGTGGGAACGTTCTTGGTAAATGTAATGGCCGTCGGCTTAATAAATCTTGGTAATGTAGATTTGACTGGCTTGCACGCTATCTTTTTCTCCACCACTAGGAAGAGAAAAAAAATGGTCTTCTGTTTCCTGCAGTTATTAGCTTTGCTCAGTGATTTGTATCTGTAAACAGTGAGAGAGAGTGGAGGTCTAATGGTCAGTGAGGGACACATTCAGAAAAAGTAGCTGACTCAACAAAGCTTTGTGTCCTGGAGTTGACCCCTCTCTACACGTAGTCTTGCTCTTCATGTGCTGCCTGAGACTGTATTGTCTGGGCCTTGTGGGCTTATTCTTCTTTGATACAGTGAACACGGCACAATGCATGCTCCAGTTTAATTGTATGGAAAACACATTTCCTCTTACATTTCTTTATACTCACATACAAGAGATTATATAAAAGTCTGTGGAAACACAGGAAGTGAGACAGTGTGCGGATGGGATTGAAACCCATCCAGTCATAATCCTCCAGGATTACAACATTACAGAGGGATTAAAGTTTCAAGTCTGCAAAACCTTCTTTTGGGTTGGTCTTCTCAAAACAATTTTCAAAGTAATGTATAAGAAAATATTAAAGATGTTGTAGGCAATTTTAATATTGCAGCTTTTAAAGTTTCTCCAGTTCAGGAGTTCAAGAAACTGTCAGGAATCTGGCTTGGACCCAAGTGCAGAAATGCGAGGAGGAAGCAGCAGTAGAAATAAAAATAATGATAATACAAAGAGAGCTTACAAAAACACGCAAGCTGGTAATGTCCAAATACAGGAAAAACCAAAGAACACAGAAGAAACAGGGAAATAAAAGAACACGAGAAAAAGCATACACTGGAAGGAACTAACACACAAAGACTCACAACGGAAGACAAATGACGATCCACCAACAACAGACACAGAAAACACAGGGACTAAATACACCAGGTAATGAGGAAACGAGGGACAGGTGACACTAGTGCTGGGGAACAGGTGAAACACATCAGACAATCACAAGGGCGGGAAAACCAAAAGACAGGAAGTAAAACCAGACAAGACTAGGGAGAAAAGACAGACTTCAAAAAGGAAATGGGAAAACCAACAGAAAACATGAAACCAACTAAACAAAGAAACTTGACAAAGGGACTAAACGTGACAGAAACAACCTCACTTATAGATATTCAAAGCACATAATAAACAATACACAAACATTTAACAAATATACTAGGGCTGTCAAACGATTGAATTTTCTTAATCGCGATTAATCGTTGAATTTCTGTAGTTAATCGTGATTAATCGCATGTTTTATCACATGATTAATATTCTATTATTTTGCATTTCAGAACTGTTTTTAAGTACATATTAACAATGGAAAGCCATTCTTACCAGTGTATCTTGATTGGGAATCAAATGAATGCAAAGAAAGTGACTTTATGAACTTGACTTTAAGATTTGTATTTGTTTATTATAGATTTAATCTAGTCATACATTTGAATTTAACAACAACTTTGAATGCACCACGAGGCTGTAAATTACCAGTTTCATTGAACACTTTCATTCTGTGTTTTTCCAACAACGTCAGCTGCAGATTGTTACATCCCGGTGTCGAATCCTCTACAGTGAATACAGACAAACTTTACACCGTTTAGCGTTAGCTGTCAGCATTGTAACCGTGTTTAATCCAGCTACTAGCTAGCGGTAGGCTAACGTTAGCTGCTGTTGAGTATAGTGTTAACTAGCGTCACGTGCAGCGGTGTTTCTGTTGCCTGTAACGTCTGTTTCAGAGCATCAGAGAGAAGTGCAGACATATCAGTGGCACCAGAATGAGGCACGGAAATCCACGTTGCTATTCCTGCAAGAGCGGGATGTGTTACGAGGAAGTACGGCAAAATAGTAGCCTGTTAGGCACGACGCAAAGCCGAGTGAAGTGAAAATAAATTAATAAGTAGCGGCATATGATTAATACGATTAAAAAAAAATGATTGCATTATGCTCGACCCTTAATTGCATCGCGATTAACACGTTAATGCTGACAGCCCTAAAATATACATTTAAAAAATTAAATAAAAATAATATATTGTTTTTTTTAAAATATATATATATATATATATATATATATATATATTATTCCTTTCATAAAAAAAGCATAAAAGACCATTTTATTTAGCACTATAAGTATATATATTTTTAGCTTAAACTTTGCAACATAAAGCATCTTGTAAATTTAATTCTTATAATTTCATTTATTCATTTCACACAGACAATTCAAAATGAATAAAAACATCAACATGCAATGAAAAGGATAGAAAGCTTTTTATAATCTTTCAGTCACAACATTTTCTTTTCACGTGGACTGGATTTTAAAGATTTGTCCCCTTCTTTGTTTTGTTTTTGTAGTTTTTTGTATACTTCTGTTTGCAGTGTTTTCATTACTGTAAAGACTGAGCTGTTTGAACACGCTGGAGGTGGACTTGAAGGACCTCCTGTCCCGTGTTATATGGATGTCTTGTGTCTGAGGTCAGTGATGCGAACTCGCCTTGTTAAGGTGATCTGTCACAGCCTGACAATATCTGACCTCAGATTAGATACCGGCCACTCAGGAATGAATGAGCTGTCCTGAATCTCTGTACAGCTGCTGACAGCCAGCAGACTCAACACTGCAGTCACGGCACGGAGTACGCGGGGGACACAAGGTCGTAGGTTTAATTTCAACATTGGGGGGGACACATTACCGGGGGTCTGTCTGGGGGTCCTCCCCCAAACCCTATTGAACATCAAACACTTCATATACTGTCTGAAATCGTTGAACAACATATATTTACTGGTAAGAAGTAGGGCTGGATCCGAATATCCGACTACACAGATATTCGTTTGTTGGGTAGGTGTTTGATTTTCAATTTTGGGATTCGATCATTGTTTTTTTCTTCAATGCTGTAATAAAGTATATAAAATAAAAATAAAGAGACAGATTCAACTTTTGGCGAAATGCAACCCTAAGAAGCAGCCCTAAGAAGAATATATACATGTTTTGAGCCCCCTGAACGGTTATTTTTGTCTCTTTTGGGGGAGAGGGTTGTCTTAATATTTTTTTGAGGGGGACAAATCTACCTCTTCTAAATATTGGGGGGGACATATCCCCTGTACCCCTCCCCAAATCTACGATTATGGGGGTACATGTTCCCTGCACTTGTCAGTGCCCTCTGTCGCCTGCACTTACAACACGTCTGAGTGGATTTGAACACACAAGTAGGCGAATGTGCACGTTACTCGGGTTGCATCATTTGATTGATAGACTCATAAAGATATAGGCAATAATAAATAATACAAATATATACAAATATATAGGGAAGAAAATCAGTGTATATTGTGGAATAGTGGCATTATAATGTGCCAAAGGCCACCAAATTTTGGCTATTACGGCCAAAACCTTCTCCCGGGAGGCTGACCCCCGGACCCCCCTACACTAGTTAAATGTTAGCAGGTCTCCCATTGGGCAAGATGTGGCAGTAAAACAGTATGGAAATGGCAGTGTTTCCATCAATCGTAATTAATGAAATGTAGGCTAGTTGGAATCTGTGATTTGGAAGGAGCAAATGGGAGAGGATCTTTCAATAAAAATCATCCTCATAAACAGTCTGTCCCCCTCACTTCTGAAATTACAGCTATGCCCCTGTGCGCAGCCTGCATTTAAAGCTTTTAATGTCTTTAAAGTGATGATTCTTACGTCTGTCTCTCTGTTGGCAGGATTTGGCTCAAATGTGTTGACACATGGACCATGACTCAGGATTCAGTAGATTAGATTAGATCTGGGATTTTGTCCATTAGACAGTTTTTGTTATGGCCAACATAGGAAACTCCAACATGTGGGACTTCTCACTGGGCTGATAATAGGAGGGTTGTGTTCCTGTGCTTTTTCCAAACAGGAAGGTTCAAACTTAATGATGTAATTAAAGCCAAATCAAGTAGCTGCTTAGAGTCATCAGTGTAATGTAAAACCAAAGCTGATGGCGCCACAGTTACAGAAATGCATTAGAAGTCTTCACAGGACTCGACCAGGAGACTCAAGTCAAGTCGGGTCCAAATTAGGGCTGGGCAATATATCGATATTATATCGACATCATTATATGAGGCTAGATATCGTCTTAGATTTTGGATATCGTAATATTGTGATATGACAGTGTTGTCTCTTCCTGGTTTTAAAGGCTATATTACAGTAAAGTGATGTAACTTTCTGAACTTACCAGACTGTTCTAGCTGTTCTGTTATTTGACTTATCTAAAATCTCATTGTGAATTTTTTGTGTGAAAGTCACCCCTACAATATGGTGGCATATCGCGGCAATATTGACATTGATGTATTTGGTCCAAAATATCGTGATATTTGATTTTCACCATATCGCCCAGCTCTAGTCCAAATTATTTCAAATCTAATCGAGTCTGGTTTGGTTCTTTTATTTAGCTGTGGATCAATATCAGCTCTGGTGCATCATGAAAGATATCTTTGTTTTGAGGCAGATGGAAAGTGCAAATTGCAAAGTGCAGGAAAAATCTTTTTCGAGAATCATGTTGCTGAAAGTGACGGTGTTGTCTTTCCATTTGGTCTAATTGTCCTCTGATCTAATTTGATCGGGTCTTTTTTTACTAAAAAGGAATTCATGCACACTAGGTAAAGATCAGGTCTGCCTAAAGTTTTAGACCTGTGTAGATCTCTAAAACATACCACCTCCGAAACCAGTGCTTGTTTTCCCCCAAATTTAAAATCATTATAATTCTACGTCACTGTGTGTTTAGTGGACGTACGACAGCCGTTATTGCCCCGTGCGATTAAATTGCAGCGCTTTGGAATTAATACTGGACCAATTTCAAATATTATTGTCGCCATTAGACACTAAAGGCTCTGACACACCAACCCGATTATTGGCCGTCGGACAGTCTGGCGAAGTCGAAGACTGGAGTCTGTTCGGTGTGTTCCGTGCTGTCGTCAGTCGGAGGAGCCGTCCACTTTAATTTGTACCGATTTGACTTGTTGAATCGGCCAGTGGGCAGTCGGACTCAATGACTAATCTGATTGGTGGAGTGTTAGCCCTTGACTAGCGAATCAGTGCTTATGTTAAAACACTTACGAGCGGGATGAGCGTGACGAACGGCTCTTAAAATCTGACAAAAATCTTTCAAACTTACCTTTGTCAATAAAAAAAACAGATTAAGCAACTGTATGGCCTATTTCTCGCTTAAAATATTTTCAGAAACACGTTTCGGTGAACTATTTTCGTAAAATACAAGATCGTATTCCGAACGAGCCGCCATTATAGTCGGCTTTGAAATTCGGGAGAAGCCAAACCCACATGACGCGTTAGTCATTTCCGGTTTAAATTTTTTGGGCGACAAAACAGATTAGCGCCACCTGCTGTTATGGAGACGTATTACATCTCACGCACACGCAGAATGTACGCTCAAGTCAGCATCGCTTTGGTGTGTTCCGAGGCACTTTTTGAACCGATGGGAGCCAAATGATCAGTTCGACTGCCTTTTCTGCCGACGGTCAGCAGTCGGGTTGGTGTGTCAGAGCCTTTAGACAGTAAAACGTGGGAAAATAGGGTCCAGGTTGAAATTATACCCAAGTTTCTCTTTAAGTAACATGAGCCTGTAGCGTCACATCATTTGACGAAGATTCTAGTTTTTTTTAGCCTTTCTCCTTTATCAATCTTTCCTATTGTTGTAATAAAATCTGTTTTGTTCATGCAATCCTTCAACAAAAAGACAAAACATTTTATATTTTCTACACTTTTGGTAACGTTGGCTAACCCCAAACGACAGGGGTCGATCGTGTGTCAAGCAGCGCCAAAAGGTAACTGATACTGTAGCTGAAACACTTATTTTATACAGCAATGACACTGACAAACAAATTTTCTGAATGATCAGATGAGTGAATCGTTAGTTTTTAGGAACAGTGAGGAAAACCTAATAATGGCATGGCTGTACGGCTGGTAACGTGTTGCCAGTCCAGAGTGAAATATCTATACTGTCATTGGATGGATTGCCAAGACATTTGGTACAGACGTCCATGCTCCCCGGAGAGTAAATCCTAATGATGTTGATGATCTCGTAACTTTTTATTCTCCATGTTCGTTGGATTTAAAAATTGACTAATCTGCCATCAAAAAAAGTGTGCACAATTATTCTTTAATTAGCACTTTCCCTGTTATAATTATATAGGCCTAATGCTCTTTCACCTGACATCTTGACATTTTCTTAGACTTCCAAGTCCACTTCCCCACCCAAGTTTCAAATACGAAAGCAAAAATGGAACTTAAAATCACATGAAGTGTCCCCTCCTCCTTCTATTCCTCTGTCCCCTCTGGCCTCCCCATGCCTTTCACTTTTGTTTTCTTTACCCTCCCCCCCTTCTCTCTCTCTCTCTCTCTCTCTCTCTCTCTCTCTCTCTCTCTTAATTCAGTCCCTCCATTATTATTCCCCAGACACAATACTGGCAGGGCAGTTTATGTTTTGTCAGTTTCTGGAAAACGGCAGCTTGCAATTCATCTGTTTTGTTTCAAGATGAGCTCAATAATCATAGAGTTACTCCTATAGAAACATAATACAGTCCAAAATTAAAAGAAATAGTTACAAATATCATCCAAAAATCTCCCTCCTGGTGTTTATTTTTCCACCGTTTTCCCTCATTGAACCTAAAAGAAGCATAATCTTTCTTCATCAGCAGCCAGATGCAGGGTACACTGTGTTTAGTCGTACGCTCCACCCCACCCCACCACCACCACTCCTTTCTTCCTCCACCCTTCCCGGCTCCCTCCTGCTACATCCCACCCTCGCCACGTTGCCACGGCAACATGTCGGACTGCCACGCTATCCGCTCTGCCCTCTCCTCCAGATGGGCCTCCTTTTTGTTGCGCAGACATCAAAACACATTTCTCCATCTCGCTCCCTCTTTTTTTCTTCCAAGGCACTGCTCAGCCGATCACTGAGCACGCCACAAAATACCGTAAATGATAGATAAACAATAATGTAATATTAATAGTGTAATGCTGGTCGCTATATACACACAATGCTGTTGCAGTAAATAAATGCAGACACAGAGTAAAGAAATAGTTCCTTTACATTTAATAGTTCTCTATATATCTTTCTTTAGTGCATCTTAATCTTTTGTGGGGTTTTCTAGCATCCACAATGAAGTTGACATTTTTTAATTAAATATGTCGACAAGGTTTGGATGGATTGCTATGAGTTGTAATTACTTTGGTGATCGTCAACTTTTCGCCACTAGCAAGTCTTTTACTTGTCCCTTTTATAGAGCCTGAACATCTGCAGACATTTTGAGCACTTTAACACACATTAGTGCAGCACCAGTCAGTGAACTCACCGTGGATTTACTCTGCATTAGCATCGTTACGTAACACGCAAACCCCTCTAGAATAACTGGCACTCCGGAGAAAAACTGTGTCAACAACGTCTGCAAGAAAAGACATGAAATAGATGTTGGCCTACTGTTTCTTCTCAAGCTGCAGCTTGTGTGTAAAATCACTTTAATTCTGTGCGATATCTTGGAGCATTAACTCAAATCTTCTGATCCGCCTCCTTCTCATCATCATTATCATGTATAATAAATGATAAAAGGTTTCTAAGCACCCTATACTTTTTTTCAATCTCAAGCAGTACAATTAAGACAGCAGATTCATAATATGCTTTAAAATTAGAAAATAGTTAATAGCAAGTGGGTTTAAGTGAACTAAGAGTGTTTATTACTTTTACTTCTTCCACCCAATTTCCTCACAGTTTACCTGATAATATCAATCGCAGTGATCATATTTCAATCGTCTGTGAATCGAGTCTGTACACAGGACATGGAGCTGTGGAACAACAGTATTGATTTCCGCTCAGCTGGAAAAAGACGGCACCTGTCTGTCCGAATGTTCTCGAGTGTTCACGACTAAATTTCATTCGACACGACACGATTCATTCAAAAGTCGAATTTAAGGGTAACAGATTGGATCAAAAGCTACAGAGAAATAAAAGATCCAAGGTTGAACTAATGCTGCGGCTGCCCTTTGGGAAAGTGAACTAAAAGGTTGAACTTATCAGTAAGTCTGGTTCGTCTTTGACATTTTTGTGGGTTCTGTGACTAGAAGTGCAGCTGGTTGAGAATTTCAGCCCACAAAGGGAAGTGAAGCAGCGCTGCGCTCTGCTTTCTGTCACATACTGTAACATTGACCATTGATTTACCCCTTTCTTCTTTTTTTACATCTGCATTAGCTTTATTCAGACATCCTTTTTTTTTTTTTTGTAAAGAACAAGCCAGCAGAAAACCAATGTCATCACTCCGGGCTACACTTTACATCCGGCAAAGAAAGAGGCACTGGAATGGAGGGAGGACACGTTTACTCATGCTTCTGTGGATCAGAAGTGACAGCAGCAGAGCCGAGCGCAGAGAGGTCCGGGGGGAGGGGGGGGGTGTATGACCACCACAACCCCAGTAACATATAGAGTGGTAGTCGACGCATGTCAGACTTTATAACATCAGCTGCTTGTTCACTGGTTGCTGATAGACTCTCGCTCTCCGATAAAAATGTTGCATGTCACAGCGTTTTTTTCTTCAAAAACTGCAGTTTGCAGCTTTTAAAGATGCAGTAGGTAAGACTTATAAAACTAACTTTCTGTCATATTTGCTGAAACTGACCCTATGTTCCATAGAACTATATGAAGCTGGTAATTTAAAAATAAATCCAGCTCCTCTGGCACCACCTACAGCCTGTAGTACGATTTGCAAAAATCCACAGCTCCCTGTTCAGATGCACCAATCAGGGCCAGGGGGGGGGGTGTCTAACTGCGTGTCAATCACTGCTCATGCACACACATTCATTCTCCCTTGTGGGGGGAGGGGCTTAGGAGACCGTTTTGGGCTTTAGCAGAAAGGGGGGGAGGGACTGAGAAGTTGTCGATGTTCAAATTCTTTGGCTATGTCCTGGATCTTCACAATCCTACCTACAGCACCTTTAAGGTCTTTCTTCATCTGGGAAAAAAATAATATATGTACAAATATATGTACAAAATATGTAAAAATTGTCTTTTTAAAACTACCTCCCATCAATAAGTGGAGACCATTCTGCAGGTTTTCTTCAACACATTATGTTTAAATCTATTTAGCAAGAGAAGATTATTTTTATTATTCTTTTTTTGTCTCTAACATCTAAAAAAAAACAGTGAAAAATGCCCTTTACAATTTTAACTTACCTTTTAAATTAAGGGTTAATTTGCAAAAGGAGAATAAAGACATTCTTAGAATGAATAAACCAACACCAGTTTCATTGATTTTCCCATGATTTAGGAAGATTAAAAGAAATTTAGATGTCTTATCAAAACAACTAATATTTTCGGAAAACAGTCCAGAGGCCAAAGAGATTCCATTTATATTGATAAAAAACTGAATAGCAGCATATCGGCACATCCAAGGAGAATAAAACACTGTATAGTCTGACAAAGTAGAGCACGCTGCCAACAAATATTTATTAAGGTAATACACATTAATTAATGCACAGGGGGAAAATAAATTAGAGTGTAGTCATGTCTGAGGTGCACTTTCCATTATTCTGACAAGCAGGATGATCAGAATAGAACCGTGAATTGAAATGAAATTTGTAAAATATTTCAGGCAGCCATTTTGCGGGACGTTTTCCGGGAGAATTCGTCACCATTTTTATGTCACCCTCTGCTGTGTATTTTTGTCTAGTTGGATGATAAAGGCTTGTAGACCATCTGGTAGTGATGGCCAGTTGAAGCTTTGTGAAGAATTTTCTTTATTTTCTGAGCCTGCTAGATGGCGCTCTCAGTTTGAAAAACACTCAAGGAATGGCAGCTCAGTGTGCTTTCAACCCTTTGTTTAACAACAGCACCATCTAGTGGGCTCAGAAAATAAAGAAAATGCCTCACAAAACTTCATTTGGCCATCACGGTCATCTGGTACCATCCTCTCGCTGCAGCACCCCCACTGCGATGACAATAAAATGATAGCTTATAAATATCTCTGGTTGTTGTTTCTGTTCCACGACATTTTGTATGTCATGTTTGGGGTGTGGGATGAAGAGAGGGATAATTTTAGTAATTTTAAAATTATTTAATTTATCTTTAGTGTGTATTGGCCAATCAGATTTGTCTTGACGCGATTGCCATTCAGCCTACGCATAGCATGCACGCACACTCACAGCCACACACAACGACAAATGACTTATACTATATCTATCAGTGCTACACTATATCTATCAGCGCTACTATCAGCAATATCTCAAAAGAGAATTTTGGATTTTTTTACTTTGGGACACTTAGGCCTTTTTTTTGGCCGTTATGCGGTTTATGAACACTTAATCTACTTGTGGTTGTTTTAAAATAAACATACATTGTCATCTAGAAAACCTAGTAAACATTTTGATTATGCATGTATTGCTAATAATATATAATTTACATTGGTTGCACTATATAAATAACATTTTAGTTTGTATGCACGCATTCACACAGATATTTAGATAGGCCTACTTTTTTCATCGCTGGTTTTTGGAGTTCGCTGTGCAGTAGGCCCTATGTTGGGATATAGTTTGTACGCACCGTCAGCTTTTTAAAAGGAGACAGAGGTAGAGTGGTCTGCAGAATACAGAGCCTTTGTAACATGGTACCTTTAGACTCTACGTGGATGCCCCCCCCCCCCCCCCAGCACCCCAGCACCCCCTGCTGAAAATATCTTCCCGCGCCTCTGGCTGTCACAGCTCCCATTTGATCCACTAAATAATAAATGAGCAGCCGGTAACTCACAGGTTGGAGCTCTGTTGTACGACCTGATGTTACAGCTTCAGCAGGTTCAGCCTTTAGAAACATTTTTACCCACTGCAGATCAGCCTCACGCCATCTTCCTCTTGTTGTCACGTGCACGTTGTTCTAGTCTATATCCACGATGTTCCACTTCAGGGATTGTTCAGGTGCCGCCAGAAATTCCGGGACATATGAGGACTATGGTTAACTGCTCCTCAGATCTCTGCAGGGTAAATCCAGACAGCTAGCTAGACTATCTGTCCAATCTGAGTTTTCTGTTGCATGACTAAAACAACCTTTGAACATACACACGTTCCACCAAAACAAGTTCCTTCCCCGAGGCAATTTTGCAGAGACGACGTCATTTTGTCCGGTGTTTAGAGCCACCCAAGAGGATTGTGATTGGTTTAACCCTTATGTTGTCTTCCTGTCGTCGACCGGCCAATTTTCTGTTTTTCTGGATCCAAATTTTAAATTAGAACTTTTTTTCAACATTTTGTTGTTCTTTTTTGACACTTTTGCCGATGTTTTTGTCGATTTATTTTGGCGTTTTGTTAATGTTTTGTCGATTTGTTTTCCCCCAACATTTTTGTCACTTTTTTCAACGTTCTTTTGTGATTTTTTTTTCTTCAAATGCTATAAAATTGAATAAAACATTCAAATTCAATGAAAATAGTGAACTGATCATTTACAGTATTTTACTTGTGCTTACCGCTCTATGGAACCATCCACGTTATTTACCTTGACAATTTGGTTGAAAGAAAGCCACATTTCTGATATAGAAACTTTTTAAAATGGGTCCTGACAGAGGTCTTCTTCTTCTTCATGGTCCCTCCTCAGTTTTACCTGAGGTGGATTTCAGCGTCTGGTGGAGTTTTTCTTTGTGCTGGGAGAAAATGTGTTTGGTTTTATTCTGTTTTATTTCAGATATATGAATCATTACGATGGTTGTTTCTTTGGCACCGTCAGGTTATGAGTGGAAATCAGAGCTGGGTTGTTGTTTTTTCTGGCAGGTACATCAGATGCTGACTCACTTCTCTAATAAGCAGCTATCGCTGGAATCTGCCAGATTCAATTCATTTACATGGTCTGCAGTGGTGGAAAGTAACTATTCACATTTACTCAAGTACTTTACTTAAGTACAATTTTGACATATTTGTACTTGCATATTTTAATTTTATGTTACTTTATACTTCTACTCCACTACATTTTGAATATTGTACTTTTTACTCCATTTCATTTATTTGACACTTAGTTACTTTTTACATAAAAAAACATATATGCTTAGATATGATGCAATACTACATTATCTACCCAGTAGTATCCAAAGTATCTTACAATGGCTCCCTGTGACAAACTACAACGTTAAATGCTCTGCGTATATTCATAAGTGATAAAAACTGAATAATAGAATTCTTATTCTTATTCTTTATTGTATATAGGACAACACACATTAATTAACATTTCTGTAAATGTGCCAGTGTTAGCCAGCCGGCTAATTTTCAACTGTAGTCCTTTGGCCAGATGATTTTAGACCAGAGCAACAGGAAACAGCATATAAAATAACACTTTGAACGGAGCCATTCTGCATAATGAGTCCTTTACTTTTCATAATTTGGTACTTTTTGCTAATAATGTTTCTGTACTTTTACTTAAGTAACATTTCAGAAAAGTCAGGACTTGAATGCATGATGCATCGGCAGATATTCGTTTTTGACAAACTCACTTTTTTTGTAAAGTTGGTTTGAAAAGCATTGAAACAAAGTGACTTCTGTAAGGTGCAGCATAATGATAAACTCGTATTCCGACCCATTGCAATATCAACAGACGGACCTTTTTTGTTTTGTTTAAACTTTATCTTAAATTCTTGTCAAAATTATACTTATACAGTTACACAACTTTAGTTGCAAAACATGTTTTAATTTGTCCTCTGCAGCCCGTACTGATCCTGATTTAGACCAACACTTACTACTGGAATCAAAATAACCAAACTGCTCAGAGCAACGCTTGTAGTGTGTGTGGTTATCTGTTAAAGGACACATCGAGTATCCTTAAGGTGGAATCAATGCCCGAGTATTCAGATTCAAAGAAGCAGCTGTGTCTGCTGACGATCGGCTGACTTTCATCTGACGAGCGGATTCCGACGCGTCACATGTCGTTACCGCTGAGTGTCTGTGTGTGTCTTTGAACAGAACGACAGTGTTTAATGTGCAGTGTTGTTTCTGTCCCCTCTGGATCTGTGAGGTTTTATAACACACCAGCTACATATGTGTTCAAGTCACGTGGGGCAGAAGGTATGGAAAGATTGTCGTGATTTAAAAGCTTTCACACATCAGACAGCGCAAGATGGCAGCTCTCAGTGTAACTACTAACAAGCTTCATTTACACAATGAATGAATAGTTATTGAGCTACGGTTGTGTGCGTGTGTCATGTTGGAATGAAATTATAAATAATTGAGCAATTTGTGATTTTCACTGAAAAATAAAAAAATGTTGTATTGCTTTGAAACACATATTTTACACATATTTATACACATATCTTCATGCATTCAAAAGTTCCTGTTTCATGCTGCAAGAAGATGCTGATCACAGCAATTCACAGAATCCAATGTTTTATTGTAAGAAGAAGAGCTCAGAAGTTGCTCCTGCTAGGAGAAAATAAAAAATGCTGATTACATACCACATTTCATTTAAAGACATGTTTTGCCGATATAAATCCAGCTCTGTGTCATCTTTGTGCCGGCAGTGTGTTCAGATGAACAGTGGTTGGCTTCCCTCTATGGCGCCAGTGCATGAAGTTTGGAGCCGCCGAGGTCTGCCGAGATCTGTCCGATGGTCTCAGAGGACCTCTGTGACTCATTTACCGTCAGCTGGTGGATCCCAGCAGACCCCCGCAGCTCTGCTCAGTTGGAAGCTCCATGCCGACATGGAGGGAAGCCAAACACCGTTTGTCTGCACGCACTGCCCACACCGCCATGACACTGACCGCTGAATTTAAATGTGCAAGGTATCCCTTTAAGTAATCAACACAAAACAACACAGTGTTTGCTTTTAAATTAAAAAAGTTGTGCCAAAGAAATGCTGAAGAGAAACTACAGCTGATGTGAGGCATTATTGAGGTTTATCGAGGCCAAATCAGAGGTTTCAGAAAATAACGGTTATCACTGGCTGTTAACGTGAATGATATTTACGAAATCGTAAACTGTTAAATTAAGCTGATTACTTCTACATGATGTGAACAGAGCATAAGCTCCCACAGAGTTACATCTGCTCAATAAACTTTCCGGATGTGCATAAATACTCAAAACGCTCACTAAATATGAGCTCCAAATCATGATAATACATGAGAACGTGCAGTTTTTTTAACTGGATGTATATCTTTATGTGTGTTATAAATCACAGCCTGTAGAACAACGTGATTGTAACCTATGCAATATCATATGTTTTGTACCATTTTAAATCCTGGAATAAGGTTTATTAACCACGTCTGCTGTCTCGTCAGTGTTTGGAGGCAGAAAAACACCTGGAAATCAAGGTGCCACACTCCTAAACATTCTCGTCTTTGAGTCTTAACATTTCTATCATCATTTTCACCACTAAGAAACAGATTAGAAGTGAAACTATTGGTACCCAAACAAATGTATCTGACTCCTTATCTTCAGTCTCCTCCTATTGAAACAGTAAAAAGATGAATTCTGAGTCATTAGTGTAATTACCTTAGAAGAAAATAAGACCATCACCAACAAGATTGGCTGCATCTTTACATTCTGTGGCTTCAGGTCCGATTTTAGAGGGAAATCTGCTGGATTGCTTTGGTGCCACAAAGCAGGAGGTTTCTACAGCAAAGAAAGCTTTAAAGAAAAAAAAATCATTTCTAACGTGTTTATCCTCTGCAGTGCAGCCAGGAGCGGGAGGTGAGAGGTGAACCAGCAGGGTAGAGAAAATCTGAAATATAAACTGATTGTGTTTTTAAAGAGCAGGGATCGACCGATACTGGTTTTTAAAGGCCGATACCGATCATTAGTAGTTAATAAACTGACAGCCGATATTTTGAACCGATGTCTTTAAGTCAAAATTAACATTATGGAATGTTACAAACTCCAACACAAAACTTTGTTTAAATGCTTTAAGCAATGATTTAATGAATTAGAAACTTTCAACATAATCCCCAGTAAAAGATGGTCGTTGATAGTGTTGTGGGCGGGACATCAAGTCAGACTCTTTGGTGAGTGAAACAGAAGCAGAGGGACAGACACAGAGCTGTAGCCGAGCCAAAGTAGACCACTTTTTAAATAATTAACTGTATTGGTTATCAGACAAAATAAAACACGGATACAGATAATCTGCAAACTGCAAAAAAACACTGATAATCGCCCAGGGCCGATAATCGGTATATCCCTTTTAAAGATGACTCCTCAGTTCCGCACGTCGTCCTGTGGGTGTTGACAGACTGGTCTTCTGTCCCCTTCAGTTGTCTTCAACCTTTCGCTGTAACTGAAGCCGCTCTGCCGTGACCTGCAGCGAGAGAGGTCCAAAATAAATCCCCACAGTCGCTCATTTGTTTAGGATCGACTTTTGCCTCCAGTAGACAAAACATCAAAGAAAATCCTGAAGTGATTTTGAGAGGCTGGTTTCTGGAATTGACGGATTATATTTAATGAATATTTGAGCTGTCTACTGTCAGAACTGCAACTGCAGGCATCAAAACCATCTTTGGTAAAAGGACTCCATTTCTCTCAACATGATTCCTTTGAGGTTTCTTGCCAGTTTATGTCAAATTAACAGCATATGCAGTCGGTTTTTCACCTGTAATGCAATGCAAAGAAATTCAAGTTTTGCACGTTTTTAATGATTTTCAAAAGCTTTCTCGTTCACAGAAATCATCTTTTTGACTGATGCTCCTGCAGTTTGAGTGTGGTGGCTTGAGATAGGCTACAATAACAGTTTAGAGAGTTACAGACAAATAACACAAGACAATATGTGAAATCTTATTTCTAAACGAATAATATAGAATGTTTCATCCAAGAAATAACCTGCATACAGTGGTGGAATGTAACTAAGAACCTTTACTCAAGTACTTTACTTAAGTGCAAAATTTGAGGCTACTTGTACTTTACTTGAGTCTTTTCTTTTCATGCCACTTTCTCCTTCTACTCCGCTACATTTTGGAGAGAAATATTGTACTTTTTACTCCACTACATTCATCTGACAGCTTTAGTTACTAGTTACTTTACAAATTAAGATTTTTGCACACAAAACACATGTAGTTTACAACTTTTTGTAACGACAAGTCCAGCTGAAATGATCAGACGATGAAACACTTAGTTGATTGACAGGAACTGTTTGGATCGTTTCCAGATTCTAAAATGTGAGCATTTTTCTACATTGAGTACTTTTACTTTTAATACTTTAAGTACATTTTCCTGATGATACGTACATACTTTTACTTAAGTAACAGTTTCAATGCAGGACTTTTACTTGTAACAGTATTTTACAGTGTGGTATTCAATTCAATTTTATTTATAGTATCAAATCATAACAATAGTTATCTCGAGTCACTTTACAGATAGAGTAGGTCTAGACCACACTCTATAATTTACAAATTTACAATTTTTCTCCCTGCAGCGTCCTCCACCTTTGTTTGAACACTTTCCTTACTGTATACCAAGGACGTAACTTTTGGGTTCACATGTTGGAAAAAAGCAACAAAAACGTTTTTTTAAAGGCGAGAAAAACGTAAAAAAAAAAAAAAAAAAAAAAGAAAACTAAAAAAAGGCGACTAAAACTCAGAAAAGAAATGCCAAAAAAACTAGAAAATTGCAACAAAAATGTAAAAAAAAATGTCCAAAACAAACTCGAAAAAGGCAACAAAAACGTTGAAAAAAGCGACAAAAACATTGAAAAGGAACAAAACCTTTCCCAGTTTTGATTATTGGTAAATTACGCCTATGCTGTATACCATTTATAACATTATCGTCTTCACTTGGGTGGGAGCAGATCAATCCTTTAGCTCCTGTTTCTTCCTCCTCCTCCTTCACTCCCTCCAGTGCAGCAGAGGCCCTGCAGCCCATTTTCCATTTTCAGTGTTAATGTATAATGCAGCAGGTCGCTTCATCAAAGTGAAAATGTGTGTCAGAGCAGAGGGCAGGCCAGAGGTTCAGAGTCAGATCTGACAGCTGGGAGGGGAGGGGGGAAGGGTTGTCTGACCACACACTAACCAAAATATCTCTCTGTATTACCAGCACTGACACACAAAATTTGCACCCATATTCAGTATTTATAACTGGATTATTGGGTTTTATAAACAATTATTCTTTCATTGTGTTAAAAAGGGTATCTGTATGCATTTATGTTGAAAATTGATAACCCTAACCATTTCTTGCTTTTAGGAGTGTAGTCTATAAGAAACCCTTGCTTAGGCAGTCCTAGTCCTGAGGGAACAACATTTTATTCCAGAAATATATTTTTGACATAAACTTGAACTTTGAACTTTAATGTAAAATGCATTGAACACTGTGTTCTCACAGCAGGAAACATTTTGTGGGGGCATGGGAATGTAAAGTCTGGATGAGAATCATTTTATGGTGATTTTCTGATTTAAAATCTGACAGTATTCTGTTAAAATTGGTAGAAATCCTAAAGAAGGCTGTTTGCAAAAACTGTCGTCCTTTTATAAGTTCAGTCAGACAACTCACATTTGAAATGTTTATTAGAACAGCGGAACATTGTGTTTGGAGGCCAGACCCTGACTTCATCACTCCCTGCAGTTTAGGTTTACATATTGGGGATATTGGGATAGTGATGATAAAGTAGCTTCCCCCTGGCCGGAGCCTGCAGGTGGATGCTGGGGCTGAAAGCAGGCAGCGATACGGGTGTAGAGCAGCATTGGCAATGTGGAGATGAATAAATTGTGCAGCTTAACCCTCCTGTTGTCCTCGGGTCAAATATGACCTATTTTCAAAGTTTCTATATATCAGAAATTTGGATGTGTTTCAACCAAATTGTCAACAAAATAATATGGTTGGTTCCATACAATGTTCTTTACAAGTAAAATAAATGGTCAGTTCACTGTTCTCATTGGATTTGGGTGTTTTATTCAATTTTATAGTATTTGAAAAAAAACAAATTGGTGAAAGAAAGTTGAAAAAAAATTGACAAAAATGTCTAAAAAAAGCTTCAAAAACGTTGAAAAAAGCTACGAAAAGTTTTTAAAAAGCGCAAAAACTCAACAAAAACGTCAGGAAAAGTGACAAAAGAGTCAGGAAAAGAGTCAGGAAAAGAGTCAGGAAAAGCATAGAAAAACAAAAAGTTGCATTGGCGACTGGAAGACAACTCAAGGGTTAAATAGTCCGCCAAATTAAGGGGGTGTGTTTGGTAAATTATATGGAGAGTGAGGTATGTCCCGTGTGTGTACAGCAGTGCAGCTCGAGTTGACTGCCTGAACTAGCTTGCAGGCGTCCGTTTCCTGTTTTTGAAAACATGGGGAAATTAATAATAATACTTTTTTATATGTTGTGTACAACTTATGCACAAGTGGGACATAAATCGTGGAAGCAACTATACATTTCATGGCAAATGAGGCAGATTTTTTTATTTGGTGCACAAAGTTGTACTTTTTTGTCCTAAAAGACAACTCACTTTATCTCCAAAGTAGAAAGGGTCTGTTCTTGTTTCGGCCACATGCATTGGACGTATTCAGCCAGAGTGCAGCTGTGCACTCAGCAGCATTTTTTGACATTGGTCGCTGCACAATACACGGTCGTGTAGTGTAGATACACGCTTAAGTTCGAAGAAAGAAGACTTGAAGAGCAAAAATACACTTTGGGCTTTAGTTACATGCATATGATGGAGGCCATCATACATCTGACAGGTGTAGACAGAATGATTAAAGACGTGCATGGCACGGAAAAACATGGCTGAAATACATCCTGTGTAGACAATGGGATATTTCTTGTACATGTGGAATCGTTGGCCTGATTGGTGGCGCGGGAGGAAAGATCCAGAAGGATTTATGCACTGGGCAAATGTCACAGCATTACAAGAAACCATAGTCCAAGGTGTTGCTCAAAGGTAAAATTGACTCCATGCTGTTTCAGTGGGGTTACCAAAACCCTTTTGAGCTGTTGAATCTTCACATTACATTTTATGTTAATATGGTCGTGGGTGTCCAGATAGAGTATCTTGATTTGGACCGAACCGTTATACAGTCTGGTAGCCGACATACTGCCAGCGAAGCAAAAACCTCTAACGGCAACTCGGGCCTTTGATGATATCGGATTGGATCGTATCATATCATATCATATCATATCATTATATCGGTCAAACATTAATTTAAAAACCTGGCTCGACCTCAGAGACTTTCACTGTCTCTGTCTCTCCCCCACACTGCTCACAGTTTTTATATTTATGGCTGAGCTTTTTTCATCAGCTGGCTTTGTTATGTCAGAATATAATTTCCCTGTACTGCTGAACCACAGCCAACACACACACACACACACACACACACACACACACACACACACACACACACACACACACACTTACAGTGGAGTGCAATTATCATAATTGCGTCCAGCATTCGAGGAAACGCTGTGTCAGGCCCGGACTGCACACACTAACCTGTATGAACAAGGACTTATTTCCCTCTGGCGTTGTAGCTGTGGCGACTCCAAAATAGACGGACCATTTCCTATTCAATATGAGATTAAAGCCCGTTTACAAAAACTAATCTAATGAAAAGGGACAGGAAACTCACAGAGGTAATTTTCCATTTGCTGGAACTCAAAAAAAGACTGAAGAGTAAATCCTCTTGATTTAGACTGGCTCTTTGTTGTGATAAAACACAGAGAGATTATGAATCTAAGTTATCATGAGACATAATGATTGCAGAGGTCATTAAGACTCGTTATCCTCTGGTTAGAAAATAGCATTAAATACAACAGATAGCATAATGAATTTACGGACGTGGAGCTTCCAACAATGTTTCCTCATGTTGTCTGTTAAATACAGCCTTGTCTCCCTAAAATTACATTCCCAGACAACTAAACTGCACTTTCTTAATTGCATGTCGAGGGAAACTTTTTTTTTTCCCGGATTAGGTTTGTCTTTGATGAATCACAAACAACTTTGTAATCAAAGTCCATCTAGGGAGAAGGAGCGCACCTCATTTTGAAGGTTATGTAACCACTGTTCCTACATTGGCTGGTTTACATACATTATTCAGCTATTACCAGTGTTGGGACTAAGTCATCTTTGCTCAAGTCCCAACTAAGTCTCAAGTCATTTGGTCCGAGTCTCAAGCAAGTCTTGAGTCCTTAGTTAAGGCAAGTCAAGTCCTAGTCTCGCTTTGCCAGACCTTTCTCCACAGCACTGCGGAGGAGGGTCTGGCTAGTCCACATAGCATTCCGGGATGGGAGAAAATTGTGCTCTGGTTTATTGGCATTTCTTTAAACCAATTACAATCGCCATGGGCGCCGCTAAGCTCCACACGGTGCCGCTGCAAAATAGCCTCAGGAAGGAACTTGTTTTGGTGGAACATGTGTACGTTCAAAAGTTGTTTTAGTCGTGCAACAGAAAACTCAGATTGGACAGATAGTCTAGCTAGCTGTCTGGATTTACCCTGCAGAGATCTGAGGAGCAGTTAACCATAGTCCTCAGAAATCCACAGGAGTTTAAAATGCCAACACAAAGAAAGCGGAAGGAAACGGACATCGGCGAAAAGACATGCATCCGGTAGAATTTCCTGCGGCACCGGAGCAATCCCGGATGTGGATATAGACTAGTCAAGTCCCAAATCAAGTCACTTTTTTTTGCACCCAAGATAAAGCACTCTTACCTGTAGTATCTGGTCTTTCTAAAGAGAAAATACTAGGTATTAGTAGCCCATCTTATAAAATTGTTGGCTAGATTGTATAACTAGTACAAAAAGTATGACAATGAATTTATTCTGTATTATAATTAATCACATTTTTAAATCCAAAGTGATTGTTTTTGTGTTGTGGTTTGTATTGTTGTTGTGTGCCAGTTTTAATACTGTTAAATTTGATTCTTGTCCTTTACTTCTGTGTTAGCGTTTTCTATACTCCAGTGTTAGGTTTTCCTTTTGACAGAAATGTTACTCTCTGTTTCCTGCCCAGGGACTACAGATGAAAATGATATTATAGCTAACTCTGGTACTGCTAAGGAACTGTGCATTGTCCCCTGTAAATCAATAAAAATCGAATTACTCGTGGCACTGACGTAGCCATTGTGGTGGTCTGGTCCAACTAACAAGGTGCAACTTGCACAAACAGGTTTTTCTTACATCTTTATGAATACAATTTAACTAGTTGTACATTTTTATTCCCAACTTGTATGTACGTTTCTACATTCTCTACTTTGTATTATCTTCATTTTTTCTATCCTATTTATTATTTCATGTATATTCTGTATGTGTGCTGTATGTCTGATTTGTTGCTGCTGTAGCACCTTAATTTCCCATTTTGGGATCAATAAAAATCTATCCATCTATCTTTTTAACAGCTAACATTCAAACTTATGAACACACGCAAGACATCCGAGTCATCACGCCTCAAGTCAAATCAGGTTTCGAGTCATTAACTTACAAGTCCAAGTCGAGTCTCAAGTCATTTATTTTTTGTCAAGTCAAGTCGCAAGTCCTCAAAGCGGTGACTCTAGATGACTCAAGTCCAAGTCACCAAATCTCAAGTTCACATCTCTGCATGTTACTCAATGCATGAGTAGATGTCGTAAATCAATTAACACATCTTAAATGTCAATATAATAACTTTGACTTTACGTTTATATTGTCTCTCAATTTCTGTCGTGGTTCCAATGCGCTCCGGCAGCACTAACACCCACCGACCGGTGTTCGTGTCCGTACATCACATTCTGTATTACAGTTTGTGCGTAATTACGTCATGTATGTGCACACTGGAAGTAATGTAACAAATATACTGATTTTTAAGTTAACTTGGGTAATGTACGTTTTAACCCAAAACCATCATCTTTTCCTGAACCTGACCAAGAAGATTTGTTTCAATTTTAACGTTAAAAAAACTGCGACCGTTTCACAACACGAGCCCGTCTCTGGTGCGAGTGCCCTGTTGAAACAAACATAATCCCGCAGAAAATACGTTTCCCTTCGAAACGTAACCATTATAGATGAAAAAATATATTAACCCATCCCATTTCACTATTCTATTTCCAGGGCTCTCTTGAGAATGAGACTCTGTGTCACAATGATATTACCTGTATGAATAAAGGTTAAATAAAATCAATTCTGTCTCCACAAATAAAAATGCACTTGGATCACCTGGATGGGATGATCCTCGTTTGCCTGTGTTTTATACATATTGCTTTGTTTCTTCTTCCAACAGGACAGTTTTCCTGCCAGATTTGGAGGGATCCACTTTGTGAACCAGCCCTGGTACATCCACGCTCTCTACACCGTGATACGACCCTTCCTCAAAGACAAGACCAGGAAGAGGGTGAGGCCAGAGGATGTTCCATTAAAGCAACTATAATAAATATTTTTATATTAACAATGGATTACATGACTAATTGATGACTACAAAAAGCCAGACAGGTGTCTAACTGCGTGTCAATCACTGCTCATGCACACGCATTCATTCTCCCTTGTGGGGGGAGGGGCTTAGGAGACTGTTTTGGGCTTTAGCGGAAAGGGGCTGAGTCCTGGATTTTTACAATCCTACCTACGTCACCTTTAAATCAAGCTTTTTGCCACTTTGTTTTGTCTGCACAAAAGCTTTTTAAACGTAAAGGTGGATCCACATAAGCTTTTCAGTCAAGCTAAGCGGCTGCAGCTCAGGTGGTAGAGCGATCACCTACCAATCAGAAGGTTGGTGGTTCGATCCCTGGCCCTGCAGTCCCATGTTGAAGTGTCCTTGGGCAAGACCGTGAACCCCGAATTTCTCCCGATGCTGTGCACCTTGTATGGCAGCCTCGGCCAGCGTGTATGAATGTGTATGAATGGTGAATGGATCCTATACTATGTTAAAGCGCTTTAAGTAGTGGTTAAGACTAGAAAAGGGCTATATAAATACAGTCAATTTACAGTTAAACTGTCTTACTGTCTGTGACCTTTCCCTTGGCAGATCTTCATGCACGGCAACAACCTAAACAGCCTCCACCAGCTGATCCATCCTGAGATCTTGCCGTCGGAGCTGGGCGGGATGATGCCGCCGTACGATATGGGCACGTGGGCGCGGACGCTGCTGGACCACGCCTACGACGAGGAGACCGACTACTGTCCGGAGTCCTACACCCTGTCAGTACAAGACCTGGAGAGAGACCTGGAGAAAAACCTGTCCCCGAAAACCATGAAGAGGTCAGCGCATCCCTGTACTTGTTACTGTTGTACTGCTTTTCTTTTACTTTTTTTTATGAAAGGAAATGGGTTCACTTTTTTCACAAAATATTCCCAGGTGCTGCAGGGATTTGAACCAGAAACATTCTGGTTACCTGTCTTTCTAAACTCTGCACTACCTTAGGGAACCAGACAGGTTTAAAAAAAAGTAAACCAAAGATAAACCAAACCATAATTTCTTGCTTGTTTTGCAGTACTTTACAGTATATTTAGATACAAATGAAAAAGTAATACCCCTTGGGCGCCTAGCCAGCCCCCTCAGTTGAGCATGCACCCCATGTACAAAGGCTCGGTCCTAGCCGCAGTGGCTGCCGGTTCAATTCCAAATTGTGGCCCTTTGCTGTCATTCCCCCTCTCTCTCTCTCTCTCTCTCTCTCTCTCTCTCTCTCTCTCTCTCTCTCTCTCTCTCTCTCCCCTTTCCTGTCTTGCACTGTCCTGTCAAATAAAGGCCTAAAAATGTCCCCCTCCAAAAAAAGTAATCTTACATTTTATGACCTATAGTATGTATCCACAGAGCATCTAAATATTGTTAAACTAATTATGTTATCTTTGCATAATTAGGGTAAACAAGTTAGATAATGATGGTGCTAATGTGTAGCTGTTATCTTGTCTTTGGCTTCACTGGAAATGAAGACCATTTGACTATACTGTATATTCATGTATTCATATCTTTATTTGAAAGGAAAAAAATGGCAAAATAGTACTGTACTTCAGTACAAATGTGAGGTACTTAACTTGAGTACTTCTCTTGTATGCAACTTTATACTTTTGACTCCACAACCTTTATATGACAGCATTAGTTACAAGTTACTTTGCTTTGTAAGTAAGGTAACGAAATAAGAGTGGCAAATTCTGCGTGAGGATGCAGGTTTTTTTTAGCTTTACAAAACAAATGGAACAAGTCACATTCTGCATAGTCTAAATCAACAATGTTTCATTTCCAGGATTGCAGCTGGAACTACCGCCGGATGTCCCTAATTTTGGCATTTTAAACTCCTGTGGATTTCTGAGGACTATGGTTAACTGCTCCTCAGATCTCTGCAGGGTAAATCCAGACAGCTAGCTAGACTATCTGTCCAATCTGAGTTTTCTGTTGCACGACTAAAACAACTTTTGTACGTACACACGTTCCACCAAAACAAGTTCCTTCCTGAGGCTATTTTGCAGAGGCACCGTTGCTCCGTCTGGCGCTTAGCGCCGCCCACGACGATTGTGATTGGTTTAAAGAAATTCCCATCAACCAGAGCATGTTTTTCTCCCAGACCTTCCTCCGCAGCGCTGTGGAGGAAGGTCTGGCAATGCGAGGCTACATTCTGCACCACGTGCGTAACTGAAAGTGGCACGTGCAAATAGACAAAGTAGCAAATTAAATAGGTAATTTGTTCTGATGATGTTGTGTCGTGTTTCCATGCAGGTCTCAGTCTGTGGTGGAACCAGGCGTCCTGAAACGGCCAGACAAAGTCAAGAGTGAAGAGGACAACATGCAGCCGCTGCTCTCGCTGGACTAAACCACACATCCAATAACAGCTCAAAAGCATAATCAAAAGGCATTTACACACAAAAACACACTGACTTACCTGCGCACCTACAGTAAGCGACACATGCGCTCTGAAAACACCTTTCTCCAAAAAAAATGCTGCTGCTGCTGCTGCATTTTGGATTCTTGTTTCTCTTGAACTCGAGGAAAAATCTCAACGAGCTGATAGAAAGCAGACGGACGAGCTAGAGACAAAAGGGACGTTTTCTTCACACGGGAGGGCATCCTAAGAGCTACTGATGGTGGTTATTTAGGTATTTGTCAAGTGCCAATTCCCAAAAAACTGTAAGTTAACGTCTTTTGAACAATCCAGCCCCGTCAGTGTGGAGCAAGGAAAGGAGAACAAAACACAGATACAAAAAAGAGTTTCCGCATCCAGTATGTGTGAAAACAGTGTTTCCTACAGTTGTATAATATATGGGTGAGGGGCGATTTGAAAAACTGGAAACCATACTTCAGAGAGAACTTGGGGCCACAGTTCCCGGGCTGCAGGGTTTTTTTTTTCTTTTCTTCTTTGTACAGTAATTTGAAGAAAACGAGAAGCGCGGCTCAGGATTAGCGACTATAATGAGCTTGCTCAACCTCCTGGACACAAAACTGGCAGACAGGCAGGCACTGGGTTTACTGGGAGATTATGGGCGTATTTCCTGTGAAAATAATGTCCAAATTATCGGTCTCGCTCCAGTTATCTCTTGGAAAAGCAAACCCCCCTTTACGGTAAGAGTTGGCTATATCAATTATGTGTTTTTTTCCTCTCTTTTTTCTGACCCAAATGTTGGAAAACAGTATTTCTCCTGCCATTTGGAAGCTGCAGACTCTTTTTAAACGATGACGCACATCCTCATGTTCGGCTGAAGATGACTAAAAGATATATTTTGAGAATTTAATAGGTAGGTCTAGCCAGAAAATAAATCAAAAATAAGCCCACATTTAATTTTATAAAAGCAGAGAAAGGGCAAGCACATCACCCTCTCCTGTGACTTTGTGACACATTTCATCGCTTTCTGGCAATAATAATCTTACTTCTGAAAAGGCCAAACATTGCCACAGTATCTGTTATTAAACATGTCAATATTATAAGATTTAAAGATGCTTTAAAGGACTGCATTGGTATTTTTTTGCATGTTTTAGTAAAAATCACACTCGTGCATTATTTCAGTAAATTATCGCTGTTTCATAATGTGGCTAAAAACTTTTTTCATCAGTATTAGTTTTAGTTTTTAATCTTAACTCAAAGTCCACTTATTAGGCTTCTGCTTAGCTTTCAGCCACATCTCTTCTTCATATATGAGTCTACAGATTACAGTGAAGATGGATGGGCTATACTGGGCAAATATTGACTTCCTAAAAATACTTCTTCATGGCCCCAGCCAGTGACGGACTGGCCATCTGGAATTTGGGCAAATGCCAGAAGGGCCTCCCCTCCCCCCATGGACCCCTATGGGCCACTACTGATAATTGGTCTTTGGTTAATTTTGATAAGTTTTTGTATGCATGCAGCCACAAATATTCAAGATTGTACTGCAGCGAGGTGCGTGGAAAGATACGCTCGGAAGGCAAAGTTACTAATTTCCAAGCTAGGATATTGACAAAAATAGGGCCGGTGTGTTGCAAATGCCAGGGCCGTTTTTTGATCCCAGTCCGTCACTGGCCCCATCTAAAGCTTTTTGACATACTGTAGTTAAACCTCTTCTGAATTAGGGATGCACCGAATCCAGATTTTTGGGGTTCGGCCGAATACCAAATCCACTGGTTAAGATTCTGCCGAATCCGAATCCGAAACTGAATACCGAATCCTACTCCCATCCTCAGTCCATTAACACAGTAACACATTAATGAAGTAAACAACGTCCACAGCCTCTAAAATAGTTAAATGTAACAACTTAATGTTGAATTCACACGCTCTTTTCACATCGTAGGAAAGTGCATCGCAAATTTTTGCTAACCAGTGTATGATGTAGGCATGCTGGGTGGGTGAAATTAGAAAGCTAATGTTAGCTAACGAGCAGCAGCCGCTTGTTCGGTCACTCCGCTCCCACTGTAGGGAGACTCATTTGCCAAGAGAATGGCTTACAGCCTGGGAGAGGAACTTATCACAAGTTTTTAGCTGTGACTGTCCTTCCTTTGCCGTACCTGAAGTTTCTGCATTTTGGCTGCTGTCTGTAGATTCCTTCATGCACAACTCGTATTCTTTCGGATGTTTCATACCAAATGTTTTAACAGCGGCGATGTTGTGTATTGTTTAGGGTCCTTGCCGCCACGAGACAAATTGGCATTGCAAATTGAACATGTAGCTCGACTTGAATCGCCTTCTTTTGACTGAAAGTTCTGCCAAACAGCACTTTTTCTGCATTGAACGGTCCACCTACATAAACACCTTCCCGTAATCAACGGTGGCGTCATTACATCGACCAGTATAGCGCGCGTAGTGCAAGGATAGGGTTCAGTTCAGAGGAACAAAATTCTAAGGTTCGGCAGAAACCAAACCCCATCAAAAAGCCCAATATTCGGCCGAATCCGAAGCCGAATCCTGGATTCGGTGCATCCCTATTCCGAATCAACAAAAGGTAAATCAAAACACAAAAACAAAAGGTATTACAGCTGAATGTTAGACAGGCCAGCAGACCGGAAAACTGCAACTCTGACGGGCAGAGCAGCAGAGGAAAAAAGCCAGCCGGGCTGGCAAGCAGACAGCCGAGCAGATCCCAGAAAGGCCGCCAGGCAGGAAGTGTGAGGTGGCCGGCTGCAACGAGAGCAGACAGCTGGAATGTTAAACTATCACACCAGCGTACATGACATGTCAACCTCACTTACAACAGCTCAGAGGCCCGAGTCTGTGCAGAGTTGAGTTAGACTGCGGCCTCAGTGTTATCTGTCTGGTTCCACCAATGTTCTACTCAGATGGAGATAACAATCTGCCACATGTGGTGGTGATATTTTTATTTTATTTCATAAGGGTTCAGGCAGACCTCCGAGAGCAGACAATACCTGCGGAAATCAGTCTGTTTTCATTGTTGGTTTTTTGCTCATTTGTATTACGAGATAAGGATCATTTTGAATTCTTCTTATTAATAGACCCTTCTCTAAGCCTTTGCTCCTCTTCGTAACTATTGCTGCACCTTTTTGTTCTCACACAGCAAACACAGAAGGTTAGATAGATGATTGCATCAATGAACAGAACTATTTTACATCCAATGATCACTTTAAGTGTCAGTAACCTATATCCACAATGTTCCACTTCTGGGATTGTTCAGGTGCCGCCAGAAATTCCGCCGGATGTCACCTTCCTCTTTCTTTGTGTTGGCGTTCTAAACTCTGGTGGATTTCTGAGGACTATGGTTAACTGCTCCTCAGATCTCTGCAGGGTAAATCCAGACAGCTAGCTAGACTATCTGTCCAATCTGAGTTTTCTGTTACACGACTAAAACAACTTTTGAACGTACATACGTTCCACCAAAACAGGTTCCTTCCCGAGGCTAGCTTGCAGAGGCGCCGTTGCTGCGTGTGGCACTTAAGCCGCCTACACATGATAGACGGCAAAACCGCTTTGCGCCGGCCGTTCCATTGAATTACTATGGGGAGGGCGGTGGCGCCCAACTAGTCGCTGCGCTATACCCCTGGTGTCGCGCACCGCTCGGATGTGCCGCTTTGCGCTGCGCTCGAAAGTGCAACCAATGAGATAACAGCATGATGTTACCTAGCAACGGGAAATAGCTTCCTTGCCACCCTTGTTGACGAATGCCTGTGCTGCCTTGTGCTTTTTGCGCCCTACCTAGCGGTGAGAGCAAATCGCTTATCATGTGTAGGCAGCTTTACCGTAGCCAATGACAATTGTGATTGGTTTAAAGAAATGCCAATAAACCAGAGCACGTTTTTCTCCCATCCTGGAATGCTGTGTGGACTCCAGCTCTGAATAATTTCTCAAAAGCCACAAATCTTTTAGGCCTACTTTACTGTCTTTTAGACAGCTGTAGCGAGCTCCGTTTAAAAGCTAAAAAGAAGATATTGGTTTCATATGAAACTATACGATCTAACGAATGCATTAATACCAACCAAGTCATGCTAGCTTTTTGGGAAAGGGGGAACATTTTGCTAAAAGTTTAGCCAAAAGTTAGCCAAAGTTAGCTACATTTTGGGGAACAAAGGGAAAAACTTGCATGCCATATTTAAAGGGCGATCTATGATCAAGTAGCTTAAAAAATAGGGCTAAATAGCTGCCGTAAATGGGAAAATAAATCTCCCTGGAATATTCTGGTCTGGGCTGAGCCCTGAATGTTTACAACATCTGGCTCTGCTCCTGCCCTACGCAGACTTTGATCAGAAACATATTCTTTCATAAGTCAAAAACAAATGTAATCCCCTTGACACTAAATTGAGAATGTAATTTAGTTGGATGGGAATGTCATTTTTAGGAGACATGCTTGCTGTCTCAGACAGACTTCCCAACAACCAATGCTGACTTTAAAAAAACAAAAAGAAATCAAAACATTAAACTTTTCCCAGCATTAATCAAGATGTTTCAGTTACCTAACCCTTGCCAGATATTGAGAGGACATCATTTGAAATTTTTTAAAACGGCTTTAAAGGTTTCAACAACATTATCGCTGCACATAATTTGGGGTTTTTGCAGAATTTGTCTAGATACGATTGACTTGTCTGAGCATTGACAGCAAAACATTTCTTCAATCCAAAACTTTATAAAAAAAAAACTTATGTAACTACTTAAAACTTGTGTTACGCTGGAATTTCTTTTCCATTTTAGGCGTGTCTTATTATTGCGTTATTGTACCAGTTTCACTTTGGGAGAAATGTAGAACTGCCAGTTTTGTGCACATCAAAAAGACTGTAATAAACTCTCGGTCCAACGTGAAACAAAGAAATGTTCATCGAGTGTTAAAATGATTTCTGTGCATTAGTAGATACAGTATATGAGGTATTTTTTTTCACAGTTATAAGTAACACACATACAGACGGAGAGGCCACAAAATCAGGAATTAGGTGAGCTTTTAGAGCATCAATGTTGGTCGAGGAAAAGTGAAGGAAAACTGATTTTTACAATAAACACAGACACACACAGACACACACACACACACACACACACACACACACACACACACACAGCCACTGTAGATGCTTCCAGTTGTTAGGATACAAAGTTTACATTTAATAAACATCTGTATACTGCTTGAATATAACAAAACTGAGTCTCACACAGAATGTCCTGCAGGTTCACTGATTATTATTTTTTAAGGCTAAAGTATTAGAGGTTGCTCTCAGAGGCTGCATTGTTCTGTTGTAAAATGTATTGTATGTAGAGGAACTTAAACAGTAACACAAAGGTAAAGATTTACATTTTATTCAATATATACTTTATCGGGTGATGCTGTGTGCTTTACCACACATTTGAGATTTTTTAAATGTTTTCTTTTTCTTGTCAGTATTTTATTAAAATTGCTATCTACCTTGTTTATTATTCCCCAGGTGACATACTGCTATATGTTGTATGAATTGTGAACAGAATTATGAAGTTAGAATCCGTTTTTATTTTGAAGAAATCCAGCATTTTGATTGTTCTTTCTGTGTTGTTGTTGTTGTTGTTGTTATGTCTTTCCTGCTGAACTTGGATCAAAGTTTTGCTGAATACTTTTACACAAACCTGGAGTTACGTATTGATGGCTTTCACATTTTAAACGTCACCCAGGAAGCCGTCCGAGAGTCCCTTAGTGATTCTTTTTTATTTTTGAAAATTTTTATTCAATCTTCTCAAAATCAGTGAACATAAATGATACATTTCTGTGCTGGTTTTGACTGGAAACGCTGCATTCCTGTCACTGATACTTAAGATTTGCATAATGTCATGTTATAGTGATTTATTCAGCTGAACGACACTGTCTTATTGTAAACACAAACATTTTCACACCATCTTACACTAAGGAAATGTAGAGCCCGCATGCTGTTAATCTCCCATACAAAATAAGATCTCACGATGACGCACAGACTGTAGAAAAACATGAATGGAGCATCTGGAACTCCACCTGCTGAGATTTGCAGGATGAAGTCCTAGAAATTCTATTTGGCTAATTGGTGGGACCCGTACATGAGCATGCAATACCCTAAAGGACAAATGTATCTGCAGTTTGCAAGCAACATTTGTGAAATATGATGCTGTCAACATTTGCAGTTCATGCTCACAAATCGCTTTCGTTAAACAGGCCCCGGTCAGCTGTTTGGAGCCAGAAAATCTAATTTTCTATCAGACAAACAAGGTCACCCGCAACATAGCCTGCTCTAAGCCTTAGTAGCTTCCTCATGCAATACAAATATTGTTAAAAGTAAGAAATAAGATGGAAAATCGACTTTTTAGACTTCACCTTGTTGTGGGAAAAAGTATTTTCGAGCTGTGTTGGAAACCGTTCCCTATCACAGAAATAGTGCACTATACAGTATGTTCGCCATTTTTTAGTGGTGTTCCAATTCTTTGAAAATGTGCATAGAACCAGGTGGATGGAAACACTTTCTGACTGCGTTTAGACTGAAGCCTTCTCACAGTCTCCAGTTTGTACTGCAGCTCAAAACATCACATCCTGTTGGAGGGACTAAATCACTTGGTACGGGAGAAAAACAGTGAGCAGACTTTACATTTTGGACCTGTGATTTGTTTTTGGACGTGCATGCTCTTTAACACACTGACTAAAACACAGTATTTGAAAAAGTAGATTTTTTTCATTTGTTAATATGATTAAACTATTTATTTTTGGTATGTGTAGGTATTACTTTTAACTACAGTAGATCTCCCGTAGACCTCCATGATGGTGCCAATTGTGGAGGCAAATCATGCCTGTTTGGCAGATTGTAGAGGACATTGCCATCATTCATAGAAATGGGACACGTGTGCAGGGACTCATCCACCTGGGATACATGTGTTGTTTGCATCCATCTTGTTCATATATTTGACACTAAATGGCCATAAAAAGGGAAACAGTTGACCTCCATGTCCAGTTTCAGTGATGTAAATGTCCTCTTTTGGTTTTTCCAATTAACAGATGTGTAAAACTGGCACCAATGACAACACACACACTGTGTAGATCAGTTAGTATTAAATGTTCACATGTTTTGCTCCAAAGTGAGGTGATAAAAAAAGCATATTTCAATGCATCATTATGGAATCAAACTCTGTCACATGCTTTGTTAACCCTCTGAGGGCGAAAGATGCACCGGCACGTCCAAACAATGTTTGACAAAAAGCGATATTACAAAATCATGATCATTTCTCATTTTATTTACTCTTTTTTTATCATATATATAACACTACTTTGTGAACCTAAAGACTTTGGTAAACTCATTTCAAGCACCATAACAATTCGTATAGCACATCATAAGTTAAGGTTTGTTTTCAAAAGAGATGTGAGGAATTTCAAAAAGCGAACATCAACGTTTCAGCTTTAGCGCCAAATGATCTCTTTACACATTGCTCTGGGACAAATTTGGTTCTCACTACACGGAAAGCTGAGTTTGTTCTGAGCATTTCGATGTGAAACACATGGGGGATACATTTTATGCAAATACCCTAAAAAGGTGAAATTAAGAGGATGTGTGAAAATGCCCTTAGACCTCAGAGGGTTTAATGTACTGTCTTTATAAGTATGTATTTTCTTGGACTAACAAGATTAATCTCTCACTGACTTTGACTCATGTTTGGTTTAGCCACCTCTTCCATTACAAACCCAATGTGTTGCTTCTTATCATCAAGTATATGTGCTTTTGAGGATTTGGATTTGGATGATTGATAATTTACGTTGTTATATATTTATTTCATTTTCATAACACTGTTCTTTGATTGTATAGTTACAGTATAGGCGCTGTAGGGGAGACCAAAACTCAATTGTGAAGTTATTATGGAAAGCCGCTATATTATAGGAGCAAAAAAACTGCTCAGTTAGCAGGTGTTAAATGTGTATCATGTCATCAAAGACAATTTGCTGAAATGCATCATGTAAAACGAGCAAAAATAAATATGGACACACGTAGATTTTCTTATATTTCTCTGATTTTTGTGTCTGAAGCCTTGTCTCAACACTTCAATTATGGCTGTCCTTTAACAATGACGCAGTTATTTGGCAGCAGATGTTGGAGCTTGAGATGTAATGGTCTGAAGTGCAGCTGCATTGAATCAGTAATCAAGACCCCTGGTTTCCTGAGTGAGGCAGAGGCCCTGTTTACACGTACATGGTTATTTTGAAAAACGGAGACATTTCCCTTCATTTGTGCCCTTCGTTTACACGCAAACGGAGAATTTGCGAGACTTTCTAAAAACTCCAGCCATAGTGGAGATTTTTGAAATCTTCGTTTGCACGTTTGCATGTAAACTGAGACAGACGGAGGTTTAGGCAGCCGAGAGAGAGAAAGAGGAAGTGATTCGTTGCTGTTGTTGCTATTTTCGGGATTCTGATTGGCTAACGTGGGCTTGAGCTTCTCGTTACACTGCCACCTACAGGTTTGGCATGCTCTTGACGGCATTGACGACATATATACACGGGTACATGTAAACGAACGCTTTTCTGAAAACTGACAGCTGTGCACAATGTTATTTTTGAAAACGGAGAGGTTGAAATGTCCGTTTATGAAAACTAGCCGGCCACGTGTAAACGTAACAAGAGTCAAAGACAACCTGAAAAGGAACACACTGTGCTTCTCATGTTGCTTAAATTTCCTCCTCGACTCCTCCACTTGCCTCCCTTCCTCGCGACTTAGTCCCTCCCACCGAGGAGGTACGGGAGAGACACGAGGAAATTATCGGAGGAGAGAGGCAACGGGCAAATGTGTTTTAGGGCCCTGACACACCAAGAAAGAAAAGGCAGTCGGACTGATCAGTCGGGTCCCCGAGGTCCAAAAAATGCCTCAGAACACACTGAGGCGACGCCGACTTGAGCGTACGCTCTGCGCTGTATTGTTTCCAATAACAGTCTGATTATTTCCCAGAAAATGAAAACCGGCAGCTGATTGGACGAACGCATCACGTGGTTCTTTTTTCTCCGGAAATTCACAGCCAGACTGTCATGGCGGCTTGTTCAGAATACGATCTCATATTGTACTAAAATAGTTCACCGAAACGTGTTTCTGAAAACATTTTAAGAGAGAAATAGGCCGTGCAGTTGCTGAATCTGTCTTCATTTCAGATTGACAAAGGTCAGTTTAAAAGATTTTCGTCAGATTTTGAGAGGCTCATCTGCTCGCCATTTCCGGGTGAGTCCCGACTGCCCTGTCTCCCAACTGAACATGTCGGGTCGGCCCAAATGAAGGCCGACGGCTCCTCGGACGGCCGACGGCACGGGACACACTGAACAGACTCGAGTCACTGACCTCGCCAGACGGTCCGACGGCCGATTATCGGGCTGGTGTGTCTTCTCTAATAGAGGGATCACATGAATTCGTCAGCTGTTTGGGTGGAGTTAGCTCCTTCAGCTGCACGGCTTCCAGGAAGGCTGCTCTCGTGTATCCTCGCCTATAGCTCCTCAATGATCCCTCCTCGGTCCTCGGGGCAGAAATAAGAGCTTTGAGACGGCCTTCACCGAGGAGGGACAGAACAACTTCTGGTTCAGCCGAGGACCGAGGAGAAAAATTGGTTCTGGAGAGAGTTTCCCAGCAAGGAAGGCAACGATTGTGTGGTTGCTTTGTTTGTTTGTTTATCTAGTTCTATTTCTATTTCGTTGCTTTGCCTTTAATTGTAGAAGAGCAAAATCTACAATAATTAATAAAAAAATAAATAATTTAATGGCAGATAGTTAAGAGGGTGCACAAAAACATTTGACTTTAAAAATTCAGATTCTGCTTCAGGCTTATTGTTTTTAATTATTTTAGGGACGTCACTGAAAAACATCAACAGTAATTGCTTGTGGATGCGTTCAACATGCACATTTCATCTTTATGTTGATAAAAATGTATTCCAGGCAGCAACTGTGCGTCGTCAAAACATATTCGGTAAATAATGTGTGTGTTCGTATCTCGCAGGAGACGGGTTGTATATTTATATCCTCATACATCAAGCAGGTTTTAAATGTCCTTCTGTGTCCCCATAACACTGCACTAATTGTTCTATCTTGTAAAAAAAATATACAAAGAAAGACACTAATGACCTCACACATTTCTGCAAAGATTTATTGACTCACAAAAATGCATTTTGGTGATTGTATTCTACCACAGCAGACATCCTCAGTCAAGTCTCTTAAGTGCCTGAAATGTCACTGAAACGTCACAAATGTGACATTTACTCCTGAAATGTTTTAAAACTGTGATTGAGTCAGGCTACTCGCCTCCTCCTGTGATTACATCATACACCTCTGCTTTATCAGACATGCAACAGGCAGTTCATACATTGTTAAAATGATTGCCCACATTACAGTCTGATATTTAACAACAGAAAAAAAATCCTCTCCAATTGAAACAAATTACTGAGCAATCTCTTCAGCCTAGTGAGCTCCAGAGTGCAACACATAAAATAAACTATTATCTACAGTCTTTATACAGCACCTGACTGACTGTTGTGTATTTTACACTGGAGTGATGCCTGTGCGAACTACAACTCAAACATGTGTTGCTGTACTTCTTGTTAATTACACCGTCATGCATGTCACATTAGAAAACATTAACAAAACACGTGATCCTTCTAAAAGATCCAAACAACCTCAAACCATATTTGTTCAGTGTTTAAAATGAATACAACTCTCACATGTAGCAGATGATTTGCTCTTATTGCAACACAATTATTATTATTTTTTCCACTGACTTTAAATTGTGAAACTAAAACTGTAGATGTCATTCGAAAAACATTCAGAAACACCTCGGAAAAAAAGTCTTTTAAACCATTTTTTTTTTTTTTTTTTTTTTACTTTTACAAAGTCAAGATTCGAAAGTAGTTTTAAAACATTTATTCTGGAACTGCAGCCACTGCAGCATGTTCCGTTGTTTCATGCAGGGTTTACACGTAACCGAAACCTGGTTTTAAATCCCCTGATTCCTTTTGGTAACACTTTACTTGAAAGTATCTACATAAGAGTGACATGACACTGTCATGAACACATGACACATGAACCCTAACCCTAACCCTAACCATAACTTGTGATGACAAAAACCGAATGACACTTACTAAAATAAGTGTTATGTCATAAACGTTTATGATATGTTTATAAAGTTTATGACACGTTCATGACAGTGTCATGTCACTCTTATGTAAATACCTTCATGTAAAGTGTAACCAATCCTTTAAACAAGAGCCATAAACGGTTTGATACAAGGCACACATGGAGCTGGTTTCTCTCTTTTTACGCGGCTCAGTTAAGGAAGGAACAGAGTTGATAGGAGTTCACTCTATAAATCACATCAACTACATGTGTTCCACTGCAAACCTTAATGCTCAAATCCAGCTATTTATTAGATCATATTTTATTGTTGCACTTTATTTAACACTGTGAACACTGTGTCATGTTTCTAAACTGACCCTCATGCTCAGAAGAGCAATAACAAAAAAGAAGACCGCCCTCCCCTGAAAAACGACCGCATAGGTTGTTTGTTCAACTCATATTAACGTTTCAAGTGACGGCGCCCTCTAGTGGCCGTAGTATTTAAGGTGACAAAGTATAAGAGCGCCAAAACTCAACCAATGTAGGGATTTGAACCGAAACCACAATCATTTTCTAAACTGAACAAAGTAGTTTTGGCGCCTTAACATAACCAAACTGTCACCGTTACACAGCATTAACGACGCGTTTAAAACCGCGCCCGTTAAGTTTAGATATGAGGATGGAAAACGCTCCTGTGGGTCGTATTAGAGGGGAGGAATAAACGGCCAATATCGTCGTATGGTTTGGAGGACTCGTTGCAAAAAAGTCACGTCTGTACTTTGTATGCTAATGTTGCATGAAACTAATTATAGACTAGTTTTGTTTGTATGTTAACGACTTTGTGTAGTTTTCAATGTACAATATGAACATTTAAATGTTTTACAAACTGCATTGTTTACATCAGCTTGCATTGTTCTCTGCTTTTATTGCTGCATTTTCACACCTAACCGCCACCAACAGTTGATAATGGGAATTATGTTAAATTAAGGGACATTGCAGAGCATTTCTCTTTTTTTTTACCGGAACATCCGGTGATGTGACAGGTAAGCCTAGTTAGCACCTGAAGAGTTCTGTTTTGCATGTCCAAAAAGTTAACTTTGATACATTGACTTTACAGCTAGAAAATGATTTAAAGTGTATTTGTGTTGTATGTCCTGCTCCTGGAAACATTCCTCTAGCACACCACTAGTGGTAAAAAAAACTCCACAGGAATCCTTTAACAGCGGATAGTCAGGTTGGTTGAATGGAAAGCAGTCTGTGTTGACTTTAACAGCATTAGACTGGGTTGTAATTGTAATAAAATATGTCTTATTATAAATACAGAGAAGGTACAGATCGACAAATATAACATGGTCTCTGTTTAACCAGTTTAACTTAAACTGAAAAACTGCAGTGAAACATACTAATAAGTACTTTTTTTTGTTGCTTCAAGTGTACGCACTGTTTCCTTTAGAAACTGCCAGGCAGGGGAATAAATGACTTGTTTAACTGCCTCACACAGACATACGTACCTATGTTAAGAACATGTAATCACTGGATGAAGTCAAGGGTAAAGCCAGGATTCCACTCTTTAGGTTCACATGGATATTATGAGTGCTATGAAATGTGTTGTATACCGTCTCGTCAGATTAGATTCGATTTAAAAAAACATATTACCAGCACACAGTTGAAGCTGTTTGGTGTAATTAGTGTCTGTTAATATCGTGCAGCTGCAGAGCTGCTACAGCTGACGTCTCAGCAGGGACGTGCACAGACAGGCACTTCTTATAATTATTTGTTTAAAAACTAAACTCCAACTAAAAATCTAAACTTCCGACCGGATATTAAGATTTTTTTAATTCAATAAATACATTTGTTGCTGTGCGCAAACAGGAATATATATATATTAATTTAATAAAAATAAAAAAGCTCCCCTTTGATGTCTGTGTGTGCACATGCCTGCGTCTCAGGGCTTCCAGACAGCAGAGCAGACACCTACTGCTGCATCGCCCCACTGGAATTTTAAAAAAAGAAATCCTCAAAAACACCTGAACGCCAGGTGAATTTAAAATGCCGCTCCAACAACCACATCCACTCGGCAGGTTGCTTCTGTAAATGGTTGTCAGATCTCATTTTGGCCCCTGAAACATGAGGCCTCTTCACACTTCCATTTTTTTTCAGGCCTGTTGACCTAAACCCTGCAGGGCGACAGAGAGCGGCCCAGGGATAGCTTGACCTCATTTCACTCTTGGACTCATTAACCCCGAGTTTACTCCGAGCCTCGGGTTAAATATATTTACACTCAAAAATCAGTATGCTAACGGCAAACAGTTAGCTGAGACTGCTTTGGCTCTGACTCGGATTCACACCAGTGATTTTAAAGGTGCATTCGGAGTGAACACAAAGCGTTTTTTTTTCTCGCTTTATTGTGCAATTAGTTGCCACAAATATCCGTTCGACAATCTCCACAGAGGCTAGCTGTTGCTGCTAGCTTGGTTGCACTCAGTTTATGTTGTTGTCCTCTTGTGTCTGCAGTGGAGTCATTCAGCTGCAGGATGGATGCAATTTATTTTGCTCGAATGGAAGCATTTTTAGATGATTGCACGACCTAGTTTTTGATCTGCAACTGTTCGTATCCACTCACATCTTTCCTTTGACTTTGGATGCAATTTGCATCGCCTCTGAAATTAGCTTTGGGTTTAGTCTGAACACACCTTAAGACTTTTTGGGGGATAACCCTGAAAAAGTTGAGGATAGACATGCAATACAATGAGGATTAGTAACTCGTGGGATAAACATTATTGCCACACCTCATCAGTGTACAGTCAAAGAACTGCTCTGAGTCAGTCCACAAGGTGTTCAACTGCAGGTAACCACTGTGAGTGCCTTTCACTGCAAAACATGGAGGAATTCAAATGACAGCTTAGGAACTGTAAGTGTGAATAAACTGGTAGCCTTGGGCCAACAGTACAGCAGACTAAAGTGGGTCTTATCCCCGGATTAAAATGTTTTTGGTTCTCTGTAGTCAAGGTTTTCATTCAGTAAGACAACAGCAAATTGCCGATAATGCTCAGCGACAGTTTTGCAGCGACAACAAGGCAGCCTTGTCGGCATAAGGTACAAAACCAGAGCGAGTGAGGTAACTGAAAATATGACAATGTATCAGGCTTTTTGTCAATCAGCTGATGATTAACATGACATATATCCACTGTAGCAGACATCACAGCGTCTCATTAGTTGGTCACATCAGAGTTGTCCTGTGCAGACCCCCCGTCTCTAAACAAAGCTAAAATAACTGGTAGCTGTTTTGTGTCGAACTGCGACAGCTCAACTTTAAACAGTTTGAGATCCTATGTGATCAAACTGCACTTCATTTTTAAGAACAAAGATTACTTTTGAGGTTTGGGAGATTTACATGGGAAACAGAAAGGCCAATTATTTACAAAAGAGAAATAACAGGGTTCAAGTATTAAACTATTGTTAGTATTTGATGAGGGGACCAAATACTGTAAACTTTTACTTTAAGCCCTTATTTTCATGACCAAGACTACTCCCAACTTATTAGCATGCCAGTGTGTGGGGAATGAAAAACATCCAACAATTGCATTTAAGATGTCAAAGTATCTCTTTAAACTTAAAAGCGTTGTGTCGTTCATTAAAATGCAGTTATACAAACTGGAACATGTCCAGAAGTTATACAGGCTGAGATGAGCTCCTGTCTGATATCAGGTCATCTAAGAAGAAAAGGTCTCATCATTATTCATCACTCATCAACATTTAACACGTTGACGAGACTCACGATCAGAGATAGGGAGTCTGCTTGGATCAAACGTGGGAGCTCCTGGGATTTAACCCTTCAAACATTAGCACGCTAATCTGTTGCAGATGCAGCAAAGCAGCGAAACACACCTGTTGTTGTTACGGTACGCAGGATACAGGTGATTGAAATCTACCATTAAAAATAAAAGGGGATACAAACTGTTGATTATAGCTCTCATATTGAAACAAAGCTGGACTCAAGTAATATTTAATCCCATTCAAATTCAATAAAAAAATAGTTTTACTCATTTCTTAATGATATTCTGATATACATTCCTTTAATATTTGACACAAAATACTGTCCCAGTTTGTACTTACTATTTGGTTTGTTTGTGCATTATCAGTTTTTTATTTACTATTATATTTTCTTAAGCACGTTTCTCACTGTGCATAATTGTTTTGTCAGCACAAGTGCCTTTAAGTATAAATTAGTTATATGAAACAAAAATAGGGTGCCATAGAAAGTTTAAATTAAACTGGACTGCAAGAGTAAACTGCAAAAACAACATGCCAAAGGTGTGCACATTTATTTCAGCCTAGATTACAAATATAAGCATTATTTACACATACTGAGTTAAGAATATTCACATAAAAGCTTCCGTGTTTGGATTTTGGTGACATTACGTTAAATCTAAGGCACAAGCGAGGCATGGCAGCGTCGACTGGTGAAGCATCAGCTAAGCGAAAAAATATGAAATATCAACAGGAACCCCAGGAGCTCGACCACATCGAGAGAAAAATAAATACATGAATAAATTAAAGACAAAATAGTTCTGTCCACTCTTATCTGTCTGTCTGTGGTATTTCCTCAGGATTTAAGGATCCCACAGATTCAGAGCGTCTCCCCCTGCTGGACTGGGAGATGCAGTGCTGTCAGAAGAAAGAGGTGAGAGATCAGGTTGTCCTATTGGCCCGAGGCCCTCGTTGCTCTCTGCTGCTGCTCCAACATGGATCTGATAGCAGGAGTCATCATGGCGGGGGACATGGCTGGTCGCAAGGGGTACTGTGCATTTTTACCAGGGACGTAAATGCACTGGAAGTATCTCTGGCCTGTGAACACAGCAATATAACATGGATAGATGAGTGGTTTAGTTTAGTTACTAACCCTTTTGCAGCGGCAACGGGTCTCTGTGCAGCGTTCAGCACCGCCCATGACGATTGTGATTGGTTCAAAGAAATGCCAATAAACCAGAGCACGTTTTTCTCCCTTCTCAAAAGGTTGTGTGGACTAGCCAGACCCTCCTCCGCTACATTGTGGAGGAAGGTCTGGCAAAGCGAGACCAAGAACCGCTTAACTTAAACTGAAAGAGAGGCGGAGCAGGGACCCCTATGTCCCTATATTCAGAAGATTGTGGCGTCCGGTGACTTTCGCGCGCAAAAACTTGAGTGAAGATAATTACCTCTTCTGAAGAGTCCATCATGTATTGTTAATTCTCTGTGTCCTCCTTGGCTCCTAGCAGCTGCATATAGGAGCGGTTGGGGGGGGTGCGCGGTCATGGAAGGCTTGTATCATGTGGACGCGCCGACAGTTTTGTTGTCATTACTTAATTCCAAATGGGGGCGACAGAAACTACGCACTGTAGCTTTAAGTAAATGTACTTAGTTACATCCCACCACGGCTAACATTAGTATTAAGAGCTGAGACTGAAGCTGAGATTATAACAACCTCAGGGAGTTACTGGTTCACAAAAGTAAAGCAAAATACAATACTCATTATTTAAAGAGAGGAATATCACCATGAAATGTAACTTCTAGATCCAACAAAGAAACACCTGTGTGCTCCCCCTTGTTTCCTGTCTGTTTTTTAAAGCAGCCATATTATGCTCATTTTCAGGTTCATAATTGTATTTTAAGGTTGTACCAGAATAGGTTTACATGGTTTAATTTTCAAAAAACACCATATTTTTGTTGTACTGCAGTGCTCTCTCTCACTGCTGCAGATCCTCTTTTCACCTGGTCTCTGTTTTAGCTACAGAGTGAGACCTCTTTTCTTCTTCTTCTTCTGTACTATCTTTGATTGCACTGCACATGCCCAGTAGCTCAGATGTAGATCATGTCAGCTAGCTAGCTCCATAGACAGTAAAAGAAAGGCTGTTTCTACAACTTCAGTCAGTTACAAGGCAGGATTAGCTGGGAGACTTCTAAATGAGGGCGCACATGGAAGTAGTTCTTTTGTAGATTATGGTGAACTTGTGTGTGTTGTAGCAGTGCTTTGCTATTGAGAACTAGGTAGCATGCTAGCGTTAGCATGGTAGCGTTAGCATGCTAACGCTACAAGCTAATGGTTGCGGTTAGCATGCTCGTTTCGGCTTGTGATGTCACAAGCCATGCCGATTTTGAACAGCTCACCCAGAGACTGAAGGCAGGACACATTCAGAAACTGTATCTCACTCTAAACAGCATGGATGGATTTTTTTCAAAGTTTGTATGTGTGTGGAAGCACCAGAGACACAACATAACACCCCAAATCCCAGAAAAAGTGATTTTTTCATAATATGGGCACTTTAAGATTTCAGCTATCCAATGCAGGCAAAAAGGTAAAAAAAAAAAAACCTTAAAAAAAACATGGTTTGCACAAATTTTTTAAATTTTAATATTTTAAATTTAAAAAAATTTAAATATTTGTTACGTTCTTCAGAAAGTCACTTCCCTTAAATTTAGAAAACATTTTTATAAAAAATGTCTGATAAAATGTCAGCAACTCTTACCTGGTTTCTTCTTTTCTGTCGTATTGTCATCAGTCTGGGTCTCTTCTGCAAGAAATGGGATCAAATACATTGTTAAATAGAGTTGGTATGTGCGTGTGAGTCTGTGAGAGGGAAAGAAGACAAAGGATGACATGCATGTAAGTAGATAAAGGATGAAAAACAGCCTGGAAAGAGAAAAAACAAGAGTTTCATTCAAAAAGGTTGTGATGTTCTTCCTCTCCTGTTAAATGTCCCGCTGAAATTTAAATCTAATTTTGTTCCGGAAATCAACATATATCTCCTTGATATTTGTTATGACTTTTGTACAAAAAAACATTCAAACGTAATTTGTCTGCAATGAAGGCGTCCTATATTTTGATGTTTTCCCGTTGCAATGAAGATTTAAGTTTACCAGTGGCACTCTGCAGATTGGCACTCAACTATTAGGATTCAGTGCTCACATAACATTAGCAACCTTGGCTAGCTTCCACTTCCCAAATGGGGAAAAAAAAGCACGAGTCCACAAAATGTTGACTGTGGAAAGGGAGCGACATATTAACCCTTGTGTTGTCCTCAGGTCAAATTTGACCTGTTTTCATATATAAACATAAACAAATATATCAGAAACATGGGTTTCCTTCAACCAAATTGCCCCCAAAACAACATGGGGAAAAGCAGGAAAAATCAATGATTACTTTCATGGAATTTAGAAATTGTGCTTGTTTTATTTGATTTTATAGCATTTGCAAAAAAAAAAAATTAAATAGTTTCAAAACAGCATCCTTACCAAACTTTGACATATACCAGTCTGTGATCCACGCAACATCCTCTGAGCTTAACTATTAATGAAAATAATTCATAGTTTCTGCTTTTTCTTTTTTTTTTAAGAAAAAGTATTGGTATAATATAATATATGCTAGGCTTATTGACCATTGATTTTTTTTTTTACGGTGAAAAAAGTGGCAAAAACGTTTAAAAAAAAAAACAATCAAAAGCATCGAAGAAAACGCCAAAAAGGTTGGCGGAAGGACAACAAGTTCATGGTCGACGGGAAGACAACACAAGGGTTAAATTGCAGATGGTAGATAAATGTCTTATAAACATTTGTTAGCTATATGGCATTCTCACAAGAGCTATATAATTACCAATTCATATTTCCTCACACAAATTATGAGATTTCCAATTTCAGTTTGACTTTAGCTATGATTTATGCAGGAATTAATTTTTCAAAGACTCTGCATGGGACCTTTTCTGTTAACCTTTTATGGTCATGGTTTTATTCGGGATTTCATCACACATACAGACCATTTGAATATTGTTTGGCAGTGTCCATAAAATGGTGACATCTCAAAAATAAAGCCCATCTTAACAGATCCATGTATGTTTGTCTTGCTTGCTTTGAGCATCGGAAACAACCCAGATCCAAAACTCGCGGCAAATTAGACGAACAAACTTAACTTTGCACCAAAGCAATCAAGCCATTTTTGATCACACGCTAAGAAACAGTGTCAGACGTTAATATCAGGAAAATGTGGAGTCACTCGGGGGCAGTGGGGGAGTGTTGATACTCCACTGGATGACTCAATAAGAACAGAACACTAATACCCCAATTTAATTGGTTTTGCTTCATGGATTTAATCAATCCAGCTACGTATTATTGTTGCTAAATTCATCAAAGGCCGTAATCTCTTCCGATGACTCGAGGCGGCTCAAAAGACCGGTAATCTCGTCTCAATCAGCTCATCTCATTAAATTATTATCCCTTATGTTCCTAATGTCATTAAAGCATATTCGTATTGAGTCAACCAGTAAAGAGATGATGGAAATTAACGGAATACCTTAAGCTTTACGGGAAGATCTTTTTCCATTCTCTATGAACAACAAGCATATGGTATAAAACATGTAAACAACCTCGACTTTATATCTGCGTCGTAGTCCTCCAGGTGAGTAAGAACTACTAGAAGTACTTTCTCTGTTCATCCAAGAAGCTTCATCGGTTCTGTTGATTGGAAATTAGGGATGCACCGAATCCAGGATTCAGCCTCGGATTTGGCCGAATATTGGGCTTTTTGACGGGGTTCGGTTTCTGCCGAATCTTCAAATTTTTTTCCACTGAAGCGAACCCTACTCGCGCGCTACGCTGGTCAACGTAATGACAACACCGTTGATTAGGAAGGTGTTTATGTAGGTGGACCGTTCAATGCAATAGAAAGTGAAAATGGAACTCATGAGCAGAAAAAGTGATGTTTGGCAGTACTTTCAGTCAAAAGAAGGCAATTCAAGTTACAGCTACATGTTCAATTTGGAATGCCGATTTGTCTCATGGTGGCAAGGACCCTAAACAATACACAACATCACCGCTGTTAAAACATTTGCGTATGAAACATCCGAAAGAATACGAGTTGTGCATGAAGGAATCTACAGACAGCAGCCAGTTAAAATAAAATAAAATGAAAAATACACTGCTGTGGACATTGTTTATTTCATTAATGTGTTTACTGTGTTAATGGACTGAAGATGGGAGTAGGATTCTGTATTCGGTTTCGGATTCGGCAGAATCTTAACCAGTGGATTCGGTATTCGGCGAAACCCCAAAAATCTGGATTCGGTGCATCCTTAGTTGAAATACAGCCAGCCAATCACCACCCTCCTACCTTGCAGTAACATCCTTTTCCCACCTTTCCCATCACCTAACCTTCCCTGCTCAGCTGTTTCCCATTTCCCTCATCAGCCTTGCAATATAAATACCGGCTCATTTCCACTCATTCCCTTTTGTTCTCCATGCCTGACCCCTTTTCGGACAAGCTTGCCTGGTTTTGACCCTTGTTTTTTGACTGTCGCATCACAGTCGTTTCTATTGGTTGGGTGTGGCTTACCTGCATCATAGTGCTGTAGGAGTTTACAAAAGCAGAGGTTAGGGACCCTGATGGAGAGTCAGAGTTTGGGAGGAGACATGTTTTTCTTAATGCCGTGACAGAGTTTATCCTTTTCCCCATCAAGGTGTGTTAATGTTTTGCCGATTTAAATCCAGCTATGTCATCGTTGTGTGTGCAGTGTTGATATGAACGGTGTTTGCCTTCCCTCCGCGGAGCCAGTGCACAGAGCTCGGAGCAGCCATGCTCATAAAAGATGGCAAGCGATGATTGGTCGGGAACCAACGTGTGTAGTAGTAGTAGTCATGTCTCTCGGGCCGAATTCTCGGCAAGAATTTATGTCTCTATATCTGCCTGATCGGACACAATTTGTTTTCCAACAATATTTGTTGTGCCACCCTAAGTACAACTTCTGGATAAATAACACCATTCACATTTGAGTTCAAAGTGTTAATAGTTGTCATGGTGACTGAATATATATATATATATATATATATATATATATATATATATATATATATATATATATATATATATATATATGGCTTTCATACTCACTAGCTTGTGATGGTTGTTTCTCTTTATCTAAAACGTGAGGGGGAGAAAAAGGAGAGAATCTAAACAATGTCAAACATCCTAGCACACAATAGACCCACTTTCTAATTGTGAATCCATACCTTGAGCTTCTTTGACAGATTTCGTTTCAGCCTTCTCATCTTTGCCTGCGAAAAGTTGAGACAGCCTTATTACATCCTGCCAAATAACTCTCCGTAATTGTGGTGTACATTCAATATGCTGGCCATATTGTTCTCCTCTCAGTGTAATACAGCTTGACATGTCCCTAATTGGAACGTTATCGTGCATAGAACAGGCAAATTTAATCTCATGATCTGCAACTATGTTTGCAAGAAGTGATTTGTTCTGAGATGTCGGTAGAGATTTAACATCAACACGTCTCTAATATACCCAAGGCTGTTTGTTTTGCCTGCTCTTCCGCTGTTTGACATTAATTCCTCCGATCAGCTTCTTAGAACTTCTCACAGAGCAGAACAGAGCGTTTATAAAAACTGTCTCGCATGCTGTCGAGCATTTCTCTTCAACATGACCAGAACATTTGTTTAATGTCTCAAAAATCTAAATGTTGTTCATGTGTATCCTCTAATCATATGAATATTTGGGAGCAACTCTGTGTTGCCGACAAGTTTACTCTTATCTTCATTTAGTATATGCTTCATTCAAATGTATGTCATGAGTTTCTATTTTCAGTGCAGGAAGTTAAATAGACTGAATTATTGGAACGTGACTGGCGATAAAAAGGTAGACGAGGTAGCCTTGTTAAGTTTCAAAATTAATGGGCACCCGGATAGCTCAGTTGGTACAGCGGGCGCCCATGTCTAGAGGTTTACTCCTCAACACAGCAGGCCCGGGTTCGACTCTGACCTGCGGCCCTTTAATGCATATCTTTCCCCTTTCATGTCATCAACTGTCTTGTCAAAATAAAGGCTGAAAATGCCCCAAAAAATAATCCTAAAATTTTTTTTCAAAATGAATGATTTTGTGTTTGCTTCATTTCAGTGTTTGCTTGGAATAACAATAAGGCTCAAACTAAAATAGTTTATTGTTCAGTAAAAAATGAGAAACTTGTGGGACATCACGGTGGTTTGGGCCTGAGATGTACAGGTATACCACATTAAGTGCAACAGATTTAATCCAGACGTTCACCAACAAATAAAATCGTACATGTGTATGTTAAAATGTACACTTACTTTTCTTGTCGGCCAACGATTTTGATCGTTTTTTGGCTGAAAATAAAAAAGAAATTAAAATGAAAAACTGCAGGTTTCAGCACAAGAGTCCTGCTCTGCTCCACAGGTCAGTGAAACCCTAAATGCTCAAGGTACTGTAGAGCATTTGTGTCTCACGTTCAAGGGTGTAACTTTGGTTTGAGAAGTGGGGGTCTGCGGGGGGTCATCCGCCAAAATATTTTTTCTATTTGAATGCCATCTCCTGCATTTCTACGTAAGCTTAGGCACTATGGTGATACAAAATCCCGGAACTAATTAAGTTGATCATAATGATAAATTCTTCCAGAAACAATAGTACTAATAATACTACTAATAGTACTTTCTTTGTTGTTTAAAATAGGGGCCTATCACAGAGACTAAGAAAATAAAGGAGTGTGTGTGTGTGTGTGTGTGTGTGTGTGTGTGTGTGTGTGTGTGTGTGTGTGTGTATATATATATATATATATATATATATATATATACACATATATATAATAAAGATAAATATAATAATATGATACAAATCTGAAAGTGGGGGGGGGGGACACAAAATTGATTTTGAAAAGTGGAAATGACGCCGTAGCTCACATTAGAGAAAGTAAGCAGTAACCAGTGTTACCTGGTTCAGAGGAAGATCTGGCAGGTTTCTCCTCCTTTGTCTGAGAGGTCACATTCTCCTTCTTCACAGCTTCTAGTCTCGTTCTCAGTCTGATCGGCTGTGGACGTGCTTCTGGAGCCGAATCTGTTTAAGATTAATTTGATTTAAATTTATATCGCTTGAACCAAACTCCGGTTTAGAATCTGCATAAGCAGAAAAGACAATGCAAATGGGAAATGGTACTAAATTGGATGATTAAAATCAAATCATAAAAGTACAAAACATCCTTTTTAAAGAGTTTTACCTTTCTTGGCTTTGCTCCTGACGGGTGACACTTCTAAGAGGAGCAAAATCAATTAGTTTTCAATCGTGAGAGTGTGTGTGTGTGTGTGTGTGTGTGTGTGTGTGTGTGTGTGTGTGTGTGTGTGTGTGTGTGTGTTCTTGTTTAACTATATTCGTGGGGTCCAAAAACCGGGAGTCCAGTATATTTGTGGGGTCCTGACAGCTTTGTGGGGCCAAAATGCTGGACCCCACAAGGGTAAAGGGCTGTTTGAGGGTTAAGACTTGGTTTTAGGATTAGGGTTAGAATTAGGTTATGGTTAGGGTGAGGGTAAGGGTTAAGGTTAGGCATTTAGTTGTGATGGTTAAGGTTAGGGTAAGGGGCTAGGGGATGCATTATGTCAATGGCAGGTCCCCACAAAGATAGTGAGACGCACTTATGTGTGTGTGTGTGTGTGTGTGTGTGTGTGTGTGTGTGTGTGTGTGTGTGTGTGTGTGTGTCTGACTGTGTGTGTACCTGTCTTGTCAGAGGCTGATTTCCTCTTCTGTCGGACCGTAGCAGCAGGCTCTAACATAATGAGGAACGAGTTGTGATCAGTGGCCTGAATCATTTGTTTTCTTAGTAAAGTTTTAGCCGAACACCCTCTGGCCTAAATAAAAGGGTTTTACCTTTCTTAGCAGCTGCTGCAGGTTTGGTTTTCTCTTTTACAGCTGGCGCTGTAAAAACCAAACAAATGGTAATTCCTTTTCAGTCTTCTTATTCCAAAGAAGTAAGTTTTTTTTTTCAACTTTTGGGGAGACACATAATAACAGTGGGGGGGTCGTCCCCCATAAAATCAAAAAAGTTTCCGGGCACCTGGTAAGCACACCTGGTAGAGCGCGCGCCCATATATAGAGGTTTACTCCTCGACGCAGCAGAAACTTTATATTCTACCAAAATGTCCATTACCTTTCTTAGCAGCTGCAGCAGATTTGGTTTTCTCTTTCACAGCTGGCTCTGTTAAAAACAAACGCAAATGACTCAAAGATAGCAAATATAAATTAACACATTAAAGCCATTTTCACATTATTTATGTAAAACAGAAACTGTATATTCTACAGAAAATGTCCTTTACCTTTCTTAGCCACTGCAGGACTTTTGGTTTTCTCTTTTCTTGCAGTTGGCTCTGGAACAAAAGCAAATTAATAAGTGCAGTGTATGTTAAATTAAAATGATATCCACAGTTGGTTACCCACAGTTGGTTACGGCGTTAAATTCACCTTTCTTTGCAGCGCCAGCTTTGGGTTTCTCTTTCGAAGCAGCAGCATCTAGATTTGGATGATTAGTGTTGAATTATGTTATTCATATTGTAGAATAATGTTCTTACTATTTGTAGATAAATATAATAAGAATGTAAAAGGTTTCCATAAGAGATCAAGTATGTTTTGGTGTATGCTTATTGCACAGAAGGTTTAGCTCAAGACATAACTAAAGAGTAGTTAAAGGTCATGAGTCGCGAGCAAAGTACTTTGAGTAATAATAACAAATGAAACAGGAACAGAATGTACCGCTTCGCGTGAGAGCAAATGAGGACGAGACATAATACAGTGGCCCCCACCCTGGCGTATGTTGTGTGAAGATAACAGAGAAGAAGAGGGGGGCCAATAAAGAAAGTATAAGATTTTAGGGAAAGGATAGAACAGGGCTCACAAGGCCGCTGGGATAGCTCAGTTGGTAGAGCGGGCGCCCATTTATAGAGGTTTACTCCTCGACACAGCAGGCCCGGGTTCGACTCCTACCTGCAGCCCTTTGCTGCATGTCATTACCCTCTCTCTCTCTCCCCTTTCATGTCTTCTGCTGTCCTAAATAAAGGCTGAAAATGCCAAAAAAATAATATAAAAAAACTAAGAACGGGGCTCACAGTCTGACAGTCTAGAGATATGTGGACTGGCTCCAGCCTTTTGTCTGTTGCTAGGGAAACTTAGTCTCTGCGTGCTTTGTGATCCAACAGATCTGTGTATTGAAACTCCGATGCTTGACTGATTAAACAAATGTATTTGACTTTATCTTATCGTCTTATTTGGCTCTTGCTTAGGATTAATGTTTTAACGAATGCACGGGGATATATAGGTCTTTTATTGGAGTCAGACACATTGTCCCAAAAGAGGAGACACAGAGGAAGTAAATCCCCAACAATATCTTACTCAAGTGTGTAATGTCTGTCTGTATATTTACAGGAAAGCACGGCTCAAATTGCTGTCTGTATCATTTGTAAAAACACTCAAGTGCACGCCATTGAAAAGCCAATTACTTAGCTGTAAACATAAATTACCTTTCTTTGTTTTCTCTCTGGCTGCTGCTGGCTCTGAGGGGATAATTGGAGGGAAATGGCCGAGCAGAGTTAATTTTCCATAATGAATGCATCCTTGCAGCCTATGTGTCATTGTACATCATGTTAAGTGTTGCAGCTGTATTTATTTACAAGGAATCCTCTGGTTTACAGACAAAATTAGGCTTTTTTAGTGGATCTGGAGAAGCATGCGGTACCTTTTTCTGTATCGGCAGCCTTGCTTTTCTTCTTTGCAGCTGGAAACAATCACATGTTTATTATTGTTCACAGCATTAATTAAAAGAAAAATACTTAAGTGTGATTTTAACTGCAAATGAAATGGTTTGTACCTTTCTCAGTGGAGGCAGCCAACACTTCTTCCTCAACAGTCTCTGGTTCTAAGAAAAAGAGTTTAAAGGGTAACTATGGATATTTTTCAACATGGACCCTATTTTCCTGTTTTTGTGTCTAAGTGACTGATGGGAACAACAATCTTTGACATTGGTCCAGTATTAAGCAAGATTGCTGCAGTCGGCACCGGCAAAACAAGCTACAATGTAAGTTAATAGGGCAATTGTCCACCAGAAAGTTTTTTTTCTTCAAAAGCAAAGATTTAATTTAATGTTCCAGGAGTAAGATTTTAAATCTGAATCATTCACTCATATTCTGAGGCTAAGATACTTTGTGTTTACTGTAAAGTTTCCAAGTATGTACCAGCAGCACGTTATTACAGTTTGATGAAGCATCTTTATTCAACATTAAACTTTTTTTATTTTTTTTTCCATCAAAAAATATTGAGTGGCAGCTAAACAGCAGCACATTCTGACTCTATGAAATAGAAAAGAGAGGTTAAATGATGGTGGGTTTTTCTTCCTAAACCTATTTCATATGTTGAGGCGATTCAAAGGGATTTCTATAGCGCATTATGATTATAAAAAAAAGTAACTACATCGAAAACAAAATGTGAATTAAAAGAAGAGAAACAAATTAAAATGACAATATAAAGACAAAAAGCGAGACATAAATATCTCACAGGCCAAAATTTAGGATAAATAATGAGGGCTAGCCAAAGACAGCAGTGAAAATAAAAGTTTTTAACGTGGGGCTGCATCTTTCTGCAAGTTTGTTCTACCTTTGTGGTAAATAGCAATTTCATTTTTTTTCCAGTTTTGCTTTTTATTGGTGTGTGACATTCTGTTATCTCTGAAGCATGGTACGTTTCTTTGAGAGTCATCTGTAAGTCTGCAGAGCTGTGCACAGACGAACCAGCCTTACCTGGTCAAATCTGATAAAAGTTTGCATCTTACAGTAGGGGTTTCTTAAAAAAATGTATGTTCCAAGTATAAAATCATAAAGGTTTTATATGCCTTTGAGTGACACAATATGTTACAGATTTCTCACTCAAAGATTGTGTATGAGATAATAGTTCTGCCTTATTGACTATAAGCGACCCGATACCGGATAAGCGGACGAAGATGGATGGATTATTGACTATAAGGTTTTAATCTGCACATACTGTTTAAGAATATAACAATAAAAGAGTCTCAGTTGTGATTAAATCATATCTTCTCACCCTGGACTGGAGCTACAGCCGGCTGAGCTTCGGCAGCTGGAATTGGGATCTCAGGCTGAACTGGAGCCTCTGGTTCTGTGGCTTCTGGCTGGACTGGTTCAGCTGGCTGGACTGGGTCAACTGGCTGGACTGGTTCAGCTTGCTGGACTGGGTCAACTGGCTGGACTGGATCCGGTTGAGGCTGCATCACTGGCTGCATTGGTGGATATGGGTGATATGGGTGATATGGGTGATATTGTGCGTAGAACGGGTGCATCGGCTGTGGTGGTTGCTGCTGATAAAGAGGCGGTGGAGCTCCGGGGTTGACGGGGTGAGCGGTCAGAACAGGAGCAGAGGGAGCTGAAATATAAAAATGTGTTTTAATATTTCAGAAGAAGAGGCTGAAAATATGGACAAATCCTTCTGGTCCAAACTTTAAGACAGGGTCTTCAATGTTTTAGGCCAAGGTCCCCTTAGCTGAAAGAGACACAGAGTAGGGCTCCCCTACTACAAATACTGTATAAAATTTAGCTGCATATTAAACTGGGCCGACTGGACGAAAATAAATGGATTTTAATATGTAATTTATGCATCCATGTTTTAATGTTAAACATACACGTGGAAGGCACAGTGAATCCTTATGAATCCTTAAGCTAAACTGAAACTACATTACTTACAGTATAGTAAGCTTATCTTCAATGTGTAAATTAATATTTTATTTTACAAATACTGTAGGGCAATTTATCGTTGCTATTAAAATGTTGGAGTCATATTAAAGTATATATTCAGACATGTTTAAAATTTTGAAAAAGAAACTTTCAAAACAAATATTTGTCCCCCCTGCACTAACTCTGAGGACCCATTAGGGGTCACAGACCCCCTGTTGAAGATCTGTTTTAAGGGATATTTTGACTATATTTAGAATATTTTCAGCGCTTTACCTTGCCGTCAAACAGCCCTTTACGACGGGGAACTGAAGCCGTTGTCTCTGCTCTCTTCAATGCCACCAGACTCCTTTTTTTTTACTTCGCAGAACACGGGAGTTGCTGGTTTACCACTGCGTCGATCGGCTAGTTTGTTTGAGTTAATGTGTGACTTTGGCGTTTGGTGTGGAAAGGGCTGTCTGACGGCAAGTAAAGTGTTGAAAATATTCTAAATATATCATCCACTTTAACTGATACTAATATTTTTAGGTTGTCATTTTTTTTTGGTGTCTAAAATGTGTTTAGCTGCTGCCCACGTCCATAGCAGTACTTTGCTTAGCTTCCGTGTTGGTACTCCTGCTGTCACGATATTGGGTTTCTGTTGTAGTTTTTCCTGTTTTATTTTGTAGTCTCTCTCTCTCTCTCTCTCTCTCTCTCTCTCTCTCTCTCTCTCTCTCTCTCTCCCCCCTGTTACGTTGTGTTTTACTTCCTGCCTTGTGTTTTCCCGCCTTTCTGATTGTCTGCCCCACCCTGATGTGTTTCACCTGTTCCTGAGCCCTCGTGTCACCTGTCCCTTGTTTCACCCTCGTTACCTTGTGTATTTAGTCTCTGTGCTGTCTTTGTCTCGTGTCGGTTCATTGTCTTCCCTTCCTGGTTTTCCCTGCATCGCTCCTTCCTGGTTGTTTTTTCCCCCTGTCATGTCTTCTGGTTTATCTTCGTTTGTGCCTGCCTGCCTGACTTCCTCAGGACACCTTATGTTGTAAGTTGTTTTTTGTTTAATAAATACCTCTACTCTGCATTTTTGGGTCCAAGCCTAGCATTCCTGATACCTGCCTGCTTCTCAAAAACTGGAGGTGTGCCAACCGCCATCTACTGTAGCTAACACACTAACTATGGAGAAGTAGCTCATACAACCACACTATAAAAGATATGAACTATCCTTTTAAAGGAATAGTTATTTACTGATATTACATCACTCATAGTTGACAGGACAACAGTGTAAATACCTGACATGGTCGGAGGAGGGTACGGGTTGTCCGTGACGACGTGATGAACTGGAAGAAAAATAGATTTTTGAAGCAGGTTGTCATCTCCAGAGTTATAAAACTGATGTGTATTTCCCCTGTATGATAACTTTGTTACTTACCGTACCAGCCAGGCGGGGAGGGGCAGTAGACTGGTGCAGGTCTGCAAGGGCCAACTGAAACAGATGAGGGTTGTTGGTTGTTACAATAAACATGTCCCTCCAGATAACTGCGTGAAAGATATTCTACTAATTATACGGTATATATTGTATATTTACTTTTGAATAGGTACTTTAAATGCATCATGAAAATAACAGGTGTTATACCTTCTTGTTCAGATTCTGAGACCTCTTCTTCTTTTTTGGTCTCTGGCTCTGTCAAAAAAAAATCACCCGATGGGGAAAAAAAAGAAGGAAAAAAATTATAATATTAATAATATGGATATGCATATTTTACCTTTTTTAACAGCTATTATATCTTAATGTGTGAGTATGTATGTGTTTGTTTGAGCAAAGTGAATGGGAACAGTTTTATGAGAGACAGGAAATTGCATTGTATGTGAACATGCAATGACAATAAAGTAATTCATTAATTCATTTATTTCATTCACCACCCAGGCTTCTCTGTGCTGGACCCCTCTCTCTCTCTCTCTCTCTCTCTCTCTCTCTCTCTCTTTCATTCCAGATGTTCTGGATCTTCATCCTGCAGGAGATTCAGCCTCTCTCTCCCCTGTGTGTTCATTTCTTTCTCCTGTCCGTGTGAATGATGTGCTCCAGTTTTGTGTCTTGTGTGTTTGTGCAGTCTGTCCTCTTCCAGGTCTCCATTGTGGAGACAAAACTTTTTGTCATCCTGATTGTCTATACTGTAATATTACTATGTGCGTCTATTCTATACACACAACACACTGTATATATCTTTATCGAGGGTCTGAGGACTGTACAGATTGTAAAGCACCTTGAGGTTTGTGATTTGTGATATTGGGCTATATAAATAAAATCTGACTTGACAACAGACGTCTTCACAAATGAATAGGTTAATATCTACAGTACAATACCTTTTAATGGATCTCATCACATGAATGAGTGTGAAGGTGACTTACCTTTTTTGGGAGTCTTGGTGGGAGTCTTCTCCACTCTCCTTGCTTTATTATTGTAATATAAAAAAAGAGACATCTCATTAATTTAAGTTATGACAACACTGTGACATAAATTTTGAAAAGGTGTCGTTGGAAAGGTAAAGTCGCATTTATTCATATGATCTTATTGAAGCTTTCTTTGCACGTTTCTTTCAGTTTAAGCTTAATTTAATGGAATACGTCAACATTTTTTGTGAAATGCCCTTCCTGCTGGAGAGTTAGACGAGAAGATTGATACCACTCTCGTTTCTGTACGATAAATATGAAGCTACAGCCAGTTAGCTTAGCTTAGCATTGCGACTGGAAACGGGGCAAAGCCTGGCTCTGTCCAGACTACAGGTACGTTACAAAAACTGCATCTCTACAGCTCACTAATTAATTTCATTAGGTTGGTCTGTCTGCTGGCTGTAGCATCATATTTAATGAACAGATAAGTAAACAAGGGTATTTCCCAAAATGTTGACTTTTTCCTTTAAACTCACTCCTAACCTACTGATTTACAGTAAGACCATTTCAGTCAGGAACACACTCGTCATAGATTTAACCACTAAAGCAACAAATACAGTTATGCTTGGCGCTGAGTGCCCTGCTATGCCCTGCTATGCCCTGCACTGCCCTGCTACGCCATGAACTACTACAACTACTATTTCTAGTCATACAGTTGTTCCATTATCTTTATTGTGACTATTATTGCCATTGTTCATATCACCGCCAGACACCGACTACCAAGAGCCTGGGTCTGTCCAGGGAGTTTTTCCTCGCCACTGTCGCACTAAATGCATGCTCTTGGGGGAATTACTGGAATGGTTGGGTCTTTGTAAATTATTGAGTGTGGTCTAGACCTACTCTATCTGTAAAATGTCTTGAGATAACTCTTGTTATGAATTGATACTATAAATAAAATTGAATTGAATTGAATTGATAGCTCCGCTCTTGATAATGCTCCCTGGACCAGCCAAGCAGCATGCTAAGCTGAAACAGGGAGCACCATGCAGAAACCAGGGCTGTTGTACTTGAGTCCGGATGCTTTTCTGTTGTCTCGGACTCGTTTCTGACTCGTTGGTGTTTGGACTCGGACTTGACTCGGACTTGGGCATTGGACTCGCCAAATATTCTAGTTGGTCTTGACAAAGGTCAGCACTAAATGCTTTCGTTCTAAAGTAAGTTCATGCATCACATAAAGTATGAACAGTTAAGTGAGTGGTCTTGAAGAGGATTCTTTTTTTTCTGTCTCGGTATTGACTGTCTCTAATTTGGACTCCTGACTTGGACTCAAACTTTTTTGAACTCGGCCTTGACATGGCTAAGCTTAATTATATGCCCATAGTAAGTGTAAGTACCTCTGAAAGGAGCAGGAAGTTTCCTGATCCGCCTGGTTTGTGGCTCCAGTTTTACAATTCTGGGCAGACCTGGATGCAACACTTGCACATCATTTAATTCATTTCATCACAATGAGAACTATTAAAAGGGATAACCTATTACACTTATTACGTTTACGAGACAAACAAGGTATAAAGATGGTATGTTTCAGTGTTCAGTTTTACCTTTCTTCATTGGCTTTTCATCAGTCTTTTCACCTTCACGCTCTTAAAATAAATAAATAAAACAGTTATTAAAATCACAAACAATACAAATAACCATAACCCTTTACTTGGCTATGCTGCACATTGCGCCATTAGAGTTATCACTAGCTTCATGTTATAGTCAGTTAAGGTGATTTTGAGGGGAGATGCCATCCCCTTTGTTAGCAAAATGACCAAAACACAGTCCCTTGTTAAAGGTGCCCTGCCACACAAAACCATTTTTACTTATTTTTTGAAATATGTTAGGTCCATATGTGTGTGTGTGTGTTATGTCGTGAATGTGAAAATGAACTGCTACCTCCTGTCAGCTCTAGCCACTGAAAAGAAATAAGCGGAGAAATCCGGCCAATTACAAAAGCCGGTCAGTCTGACGTGGTGTTGCCTGAGCTCATTACTATTCATGAGCTCGCCCAGTTGCACTGGGTAAAGGATGCTGATAGCCAGGCTCTCATTGGCTAGCTGTTAGCCAATCAGAGTCAAGCAGCTTAGCTCATTGAATAGTAATGAGAACTGGCACAAATCGAGCTGTGTCTTCCTTTCTATACCACGCTAGAATGGCTTGAAACAAGGTAACCAAGGCATTTTTTCCACAAAAAAATGTTACAGAGTCCATGGAAGAACTTTACCACAAAGTAATGAAAGTAATGAAATACGTGTGGCAGGGCACCTTTAACCTGCCATCACCCTGATTTCACATTTTAGAGGGTTAGAGATTTCCTGAATTCTGCCTCTAATGTAGTATTTATTCGCAATCTGGCCTCCAACCTGCTTCGTCAATCAATGTTTAGTTTTATCTTATAGAATAACACTAAACATCAACTTTGTTATCATACATTCGCTTCATAGGTTTTTGGACGTAAAGAGCTGAGAAGTTTTGTGTGGTGACTTCAATGGGAATCTCTTTAGTCAAAACTTTAAATTGTTATCCGTACCTTTTTTCCTTCGTACAGCTGAAACTCTTCTTGGAGCATCTGAAGACACAAACATGAGATAATGATCACTTAAAGCTGGAGAACTGGAAGATTAAACAGAAGTACATCTGCAGCGGCAGAACTCAAACAAAAAAGCATATGAGTCTAAAGTTTCCCTACTTCTTTGAAACTAAATGCAAGTTGTTTTTGTGAAGACGATAAATGAACATAGTGGAGTATCTCCAACCTTTTTTCTCTGCAGTCTCAGTGGCTGACTCTGTGGCCTTTGCAGAGTGCATACAGGGACACACTGAAACCACAACGCATACAGGTGAAGTTACAGTGTATCCTTACATTTAAATGTGGTACAACCGCTGTAATAATCTCCGCTCTCTGACCTGTGGGTTCAGTCTTTGGTGCTTCTTCCGCAGGTTCAGGCACAGGCTTGATCACATCCACCGTCGCCTTCTCGTCGTCGTCTTCGTCGTACTCCTCCTCTTTTTTATCTTCAGGCTCGTCTACAGTTTTCTTCAGTTCAGCTGTTGGCGCTTCATCTTCCCCCTCATCCTCCTCTTCCTCTTCAAGAGCAGCAGGCTGACTGGTGACTGAGGGGGAAAGCAGCACCATTTAGGTTTTCATTTGTGATGTGACTGATTACATTCTTGTAGTGGTTTCTTTTGTGTGTCCTTTTCCACCCCCTACTGGTGATTGTAAGTAGCTGCACTAAAGAGGAAGTGAGGTAACAGTTAATGAGAATAGGAGTAGGAAGTAATGTTTAGGAAGTTCCTTTTTCCCATGGCTTCATAGTGGGAGCATCACAGTGTACGAATCCGCTTAATCCTGTGCCTTAAAGTCCACCAACCGGCTTCATCCGTAAGTTATCCACTATTTACAGTTATATTAACATGTTTATGTTAATATTTATTTGGTTTGAGTACAGTATGTTTGAGGATGTTTAGTTTATTGTCAACTACATATGGATGCATTCAATCATTGGTCGTTAAAGCATTGGTGCTTGTGTAAATGATATTTACAGATTACAATACATCATTTTAAGCACCTGTTTATGTTGATTTATATCAGTAATTCTCTACTAATGTACGAGAGATATTTGGTACTTGCAAAGATACTTACTGTGTTGTTCTTTTTCGCAGTTTTTCAAAAAAGTGATATTTTCCTTAATGAAATCCTGCCAAACACAACAACCTGCCTGTTCCTTGGAGAATATAATGCTGGAGAATATAATGTTAAGCTAGCTGTATAGCTGATGAATATGTTGCCTGCAACAACCTTTTAGTGAGGACAGCGTAATATTGTTATAGACTTGTGAATGGACAACAGTGAAGGTTTAGTTTGACATGTTGACATGTGTGGTTTGTACTTATTTGTCATATGACACTAATCTGGGGTTTACTGTTCACATGTTCATCCTTCTCTTCAAACGGGACAAGCTGCTGCAGGTTCAGTTAATTGAAGACAAATCTAAAATATGTGTGAAGTGCAACAAAAAGTTTTAAAGTGCTGCACATTATCACATATCAGGAAGGTGTTGGATGAGAAAAACAGCAATGAAAAAAGATCTGATGGCCTTTAGATAATACATTTGGTGTAACAGAATAGTGTAATAGTTTGTATTCTGTTCGTAATAAATGTAAATGTATATGCAATATACATATGAAGGATAAATTACAGCAGTGCGGTGAAAAAAACACCTAGCATTACAATTAAGAAAAACATATGCAATTATTGCAATTATGTTGGCTTATATTTCATTTTATTGTATTTATTTGCACTAATTTGATTGTTTTGTCCAATAAGCTGCATTGGCTTGAGCCCCCCTAAAAAGGGTCTAAAATCGCCAATGAAGTAAAGTAAAGAAACCTCAGAGATGTAATTTGCTAAATAAGTTATGTGTGAAACTAGAGAGACTTCGCAATAGTTTTTTTTACAAAAGGTGTTATGCATGACAGTGCATGAAACGGACAGGACCACACAAGAATGGTGTTTGACTTAAAGGGCAACTATTTAATTGTGTACAACTATGTAATTCTATTTTGTCCTAGAACATGTTTACATGCTTTAATGTTAAAAAAAACTCCCCGTTTGCTCTGATTGGCCAGCGCGCCTCCTGGAATGTCCAAAGCCCTCCGCTCCGTGTTTCACTAGTTGAAGCTAGAGTTACTGCAACGGAGTATATAGCAGGACTTTGTACCGTGAAAAATCACCAATAAAGGCTTCTAAACCAAATATTACACAACCGGACATGTCCCAGCAGTAATGCAGAAATGCAGCAGAAATGACCAGCATTGGCCGAGATTACAGCTATGTCGCGTTAGCATGTAGCTACTTAATAGTTAGCAGTATGCTAACGTTAGATTGTAGTGGAACAAAGCAGCACTTTCTACCGTCAAAAATCACAGATACTGACTTCTGAACCAAAAACTACCCAATCGGACGTTTCAGCAGTAATGCAACCCGAAACTGGGGAGAATTTAACAACATTGGCAGCCAAGATGACATTGTTTATTGCCGTTAGCCATATTGCTACTTTAGTTAGCAGTTGACACTAAAAGAATATAGAAGCAATTTCTACCGTCACAAATAAAGGCTTTTAAACCAAATACTACTAACAGAAAATGTTTCAGGACTAATGTGACCCGGAATTGGGGAGAATTTAATGACACTGGCAGCCAAGGTGCCATTGTTTACTGCCGTTAGCATGTAGTTACATGGGACAATGTTAACACCGCAGTGGCTTAAATAAAAAAAAAAAAAACACTCCAGTCCTGCCTACTTGGAGCAGATGACCAATCATAGCAGGCCGGCTTAGAGTTGCGTAAGACTTAGCCGAGAGTAGAAAAAACTGTTGAAACCGGAGTGTTCAGAATAGTTGGAAATCTGAAAGTTTTAGTTCACAGGGATTTGTCTAAAATACGTTTACCTCATTATTTGAAAGTTTTGGCCACGTTTAACATGAAAATCCAACATTATAACCAGGGTTCAAAATTAACTTTTTCGTCCACCAGCCAAATGGCTAGTGAATGTTCAAATTTTACCAGTCACTCAAAGGATTACCATTGTTTTTTGGCTGGTGAGTGAAGCAAATCTACCAGCCAATTGCATATTTTACCAGCATTTGGCTGGTAAATGGTGCTAATTTTGAACCCTGATTATAACATTATAGATATGACAGAAAACACAGAAAAGCATAATATGTGACCTTTAAATGTATGTAGCAAATACTTTTTTTGTTTTGTAACAACTGTTTTGCTGCTATTATATAAGAAATTGTGTCAATTGTACTATTATTAGTAGCTTCATATTTCCTTTAAAAACACTGAATATTTAATGTACACACTTAACTTCAGCTAAAATGATGCACTGCCTACCTTAACAGTTTTCAAAAAAGAGAAACAGTTTTATGACGTGACAAATGAGTTCTGATAAGCTTGTGGTGTTGAGCAGTGTGTAAAACACAGCAGGTATAATGGATGTGTGACACCCACCAAATGTATAATGGATGTGTGACACCCACCAACTGTTTCTGCTTCAGCCTCTTCAGTCTTATCTTCATCAGCAGCCTGTTTGATGTCCTCGTCCTCGTCCTCGTCCTCGTCGGTGTCTGCCTCAGTCTTTACTGCCTCCTCCTGGACAGTGAACGCTGCTGCAGTGGTAGCTACAAACACACAGTGTAGTATAATTACACAGCCTGTGTACAAAAATGACTTTTACATTAATTGAGATATACTGGGCAACATTTTGGGATAGGAACGTTAGAGATCTAGAGTGATGTTACAAGGAAAAGACAACTAAATCAAAAGATTGAAATGCACCACAGCAATAAAATGTATTTCTTTCTTTATACATTTTTAAGTCAGATTTATCCTGAAGAAATAGTTATTATGAGTTACTATTACTAGCATTATAATATTATTGCTGATGTATTTCCATCTGATGTATAAAAAAAAAAAGGCACCATAAAATAGAATAAAAAGACATATATATCTTATAAAATTGATAGATAATAAATATGTACAAAATAGTACACCAATCATCCACATCTACTTTTCTCCTTTTTATATTTTTTGCTTTGATATATCATGAATATACTGTAAGTATAATTCAACTGTTGACATTATCTTTTAAAAGTATTTTTTTAACATCCAGGCCAGGGGACTGCAAATGAAAAATAGCTTTTTGGCTAATTCTGGCATTTATAACCTAAACATAATTATGTGTTTTATTAATTTGCACTGTCCCCTTCTTATATAAACTGAATGAAATTGAATTGACATTATCATATTATATTATTATAATTTAAATGTACACCTGCTGCCAGACCAATCAGAAACAAGCATTTTTCTCTGGCTGTGGAGTCCTGTAATATAAGTCAAAATGAAAGTTATCAATAATGCTTGACTATACCTGCTAGCAAGACGTCGTCAACGTCATCATCATCATCCTCTTTATCTTCATCATCTTCATCATCGTCTTCTTCATCCTCACTAGGTAAGGACTCTGATGTGACTTCATCATCATCATCATCATCATCATCATCATCTTTTACCGCGTCAACAACCGTTTCTTTTTCTTCTTCCTGATCGAAGGTGAGCTCAAACGAGCTGGTGTCAATAACGCCATCATCTTCATCGTCGTCATCGTCGGTTGAGTCATAGGAGATGTCACTGCTGAAGACCGTCTCTTCATCAGTTTCAAGAGCAATGTCGTCGTCATCATCTTCATCGCCTAAGACTCCGCTGTCTGTACTCTCAAAGGAAGAAGCGTTGACTTCCTCCTCCTCCTCCACTTTGTCGTCGTCGTCATGGATGTCTTCTTCAATGACATCATCGGGTTTGTCATCTTCATCGTCGAGGTCTGCGAGGACGTCTTTGTCGAGTTTGAGTTCTTCGTCTTTCAGGTCACTGTCGTCCTCGTCGTCTTCATCGTCTGCAAAGTGATCAGAGGAGGCAACGGAGATGTCCTCGTCTGATTGGTCCAGACCATCATCATCATCATCATCCTCCTCATCAGTCTCTTCGGCAACTTTGACGTCTTCGTCCAGGTGTTCATCGTCGTCGTCCTCGACAAAAGGTAAAGCAGAAAGATCTTCCTCCTCAGCAAGTTTGTGATCTTCCTCCTCTTCGTCGTCCTCACTTCCAGCAGGAAGAGGAGGAAGATCAAGCTCCAGGTCGTCGTCGCTGTCTTCTGCAACAACGCCGTCGCTGTCGGACGTCTCGACACCCTCCGCTAATCTGTCGTCTTCATCGTCGTCATCGTCCTTCTCTTTCTCCTCCTCCTCGCTGGAAAGGAGTGCAGATTCACTGACTTCTGAGGAGTCAATGACTGCGTCGTTACTGGTGTCGTCGTCTTCGTCTTCGTCTGTTTCATCTTCGTCGTCTTTGTCTTTTTCGTCATCTCCATCGTCACTGTCTATGACGTCAACAGGTGCGTCCGACTCAGAATCAGGAGACACCGCCGACTCTTCATCCTCAGAAGTGGAGATAGGTTCAGGAGAAACTTCATCATCATCCTTGGCATCTCCATCCTCGGGCTCAGACTCTACTGCATCATCTTCATCATCATCATCCTCGGCATCAGCGGCTGCAGGCTCAGTCTCTTCTACATCATCTTCGTCAGCAGCAGCATCTGCCTTCTCTTCTTCCTCCTCATCATCACCATCCTCAGTATCAGCGGCTGCAGGCTCAGGCTCTACTGCATCATCTTCATCAGCAGCATCTTCCTTCTCTTCATCATCATCATCATCATCATCATCATCATCATCATCATCATCATCATCATCCTCGGCATCAGCGGCTGCAGGCTCAGACTCTACTGCATCATCTTCATCATCATCATCATCCTCGGCATCAGCGGCGGCAGGTTCGGTCTCTTCTACATCATCTTCGTCAGCAGCATCTGCCTTCTCTTCTTCTTCCTCATTATCATCATCATCATCCTCAGCATCAGCGGCTGCAGGCTCAGACTCTACTGCATCATCTTCATCATCATCATCATCCTCGGCATCAGCGGCGGCAGGTTCGGTCTCTTCTACATCATCTTCGTCAGCAGCATCTGCCTTCTCTTCTTCTTCCTCATTATCATCATCATCATCCTCAGCATCAGCGGCTGCAGGCTCAGACTCTACTGCATCATCTTCATCAGCAGCATCTGCCTTCTCTTCATCATCATCATCATCCTCGGCATCAGCGGCTGCAGGCTCAGACTCTACTGCATCATCTTCATCAGCAGCATCTGCCTCCTCTTCTTCCTCCTCATCATCATCATCTTTGTCACCCTCTTCTTCTGCTGCTTCCTCTTTCACTTCTTCTTCATCATCATCTTCATCAATCTCAGCTGCAGCTGCTTCAGGTTTCTTCTCCTCTTCTTCGTCTTCATCCTCATCTCGCGCCACCTCTGCAGCTACCTTCACCTGCTCATCCTCCTCTTCATCAGCAGCTGCTTCAAGTCCTTCTCCCTCCTGCTCTTCCTCTCTTTGTCCTTCTTCCTCTCCCTTCTCCTCCTCTGCTGCCACAGCTTCTGCCCCCTCCTCTTCTTCTTCCTCCTCTTCTTCCTCCACCTCCTTATCCGCAGTTTCTGCCCCCTCCTCTTCTTCCTCCTCTTCTTCCTCCACCTCCTTATCCGCAGTTTCTGCCCCCTCCTCTTCTTCTTCCTCCTCTTCTTCCTCCACCTCCTTATCCGCAGTTTCTGCCTCCTCCTCTTCTTCTTCCTCCACCTCCTTATCCGCAGTTTCTGCCCCCTCCTCTTCTTCCTCCTCTTCCGCTGCCACAGTTTCTGCCTCCTCCTCTTCTTCTTCCTCCTCATCCACAGCTTCTGCCCCCTCCTCCTCTTCTTCCTCCTCCTCCTCCTCCTCATCCGCAGCTTCTGCCCCCTCCTCTTCTTCCTCCTCCTCTTCCTCCTCTTCATCCATGGCTTCTGCTCCCTCCTCTTCTTCTTCTTCTTCTTCTTCTTCTTCTTCTTCTTCTTCTTCTTCTTCTTCCTCCTCTTCCACTCCTTCCAACTCCTCTCCTTCAGCTTCCTCCTCCTCATAATATTTTTCATATGCCTCATTGTACTCCTCTTCATAATCCTCTTCATACTCCTCTTCATACTCTTCCTCCTCTAGTTCTTCGTCCTCCTCTTCCTCGCCAATAGCCTCCACTTCATCTCCCTCTTCTCCCTCCTCCTCTCCCACCTCTTCTTCTTCCTCCTCCTCTCCCACCTCTTCTTCTAACTCCTCCACAACTTCAATCACTGGTGGTATCGCCTTTGCTTGCATCCCTACAACTGTATGAAACATGTTAATGTTATTCTAATTATCAGTGTAATTATGTTCTTTTATAACATAAACATCAAACAAATCAATAAAACTGTTGCACACTTTCTTGGGGTTCATACAACCCTGAGAGATACTTCACTTTTACTCTCACAACTGTCCCCTGTACTACAAATTACCCTGAAGTGGGGACATGAATGAGCACCTTAAAGCGTAACTCTCGCCAAAATGCAACCTAGGGTCTTTTTGTGAATGTACCCGAGTCAAACTCTAGTTTAAAAGCATATTTAGGACGGAAGCGCCAATTTTAAGATGTACCGTATTTTCGTTTTTCGGTCAAATGGCCTTTTGAATGGGAGTGCTAGAAGCACTTTTATGCTAGCCTCAAAATAGCTATTTTTAAAACACTAAGAAGGCTTGACACAACATGAAACTTTGCTCAAATATCAACATTGTAAGCAATGAATTAATAATTACTGAACTAATAAATATGCAACAGTTGTGGAATAACTCCAACCAAAAGTGTATTGTACAGCATAGGCTATGAGAGGCCATTTAGGCCATATATCAAGAATGCATGCACATACTCCACTTTTACCTCACACACACACACACATGCATCACGTAACTTTTTCTCCAACAAAGTTGTCTGTGTGCAAGTTAAAAAAGTTGTCTTTGTGCAAGCTAAAAAGAAAGTGTGTGCAAGCTGAACTCTGCTATTTCCTCATTGTTCCCCATGCCAACAGAAAATAAGGACATTTATAAGCCTTCCAAGAACATATAATTCTCTAGCATTGGGAGTATGCTGGAGCATGACCAATATTACCCTGTTCAGGTTCTCATTTGACATAGTTGTATATTCAAGGGGTTGAATGCCAAGGTATTGTTGGTGTTTGTACAAAGTATGACAGCTTAAGCCAAGGCGTGATGCCATTCTTTGTCAGTTCATGCCAATAGCCAGACAATGACTGATCTGTTGTGCAGTGATTCTGTACTGTGGGGCGGCCTCTACTCTCAGTCATAACTGTAGGTTATGACTGAGCATAAACCAATAGGAAATAAGGACTGTAGATAAAAAGTGAAAATAATATATTAGCCTACATTACACTTAGCTGATGCTTTATCTAAAGCAACTCTCATTCACACACACGTATGGGGCAGTGTCAGGAGCAATTTATGGTTCAATGTCTTCCCTAGGGACAATTTGAAATGTAGATTACAGGGGGCTGGGAGTGAACCACCTTCATTTGCATATTAGCTTGCACACACTTCTTTTTAGTTCACACACAGATAACGTAATAGCTTGCACTGAGACATCTTTATAGCTTGCACACAGACATGTTGGGAGAAAAAGTAGTGTGTGCAAGGTGAAAGTGGTGTATGTGCATGCTTTTTATGCGTGTGCGAGAAATAGTGGTGTATGTTCATGCTTTTTGTGTGTGTGTGTGTGTGTGTGTGTGTGTGTGTGTGTGTGTGTGTGTGTGAGAAAAAGTGGAGTATGTGCATGCATTCTTGATAAATGGCCTAAACGTCACCTCATAATTGTTCATCTGGCGCATACACCAAAACGTTCCTAAGCTTCTGGGTTTACTTTCTTGAGATGCGGCCCACTGAATATGCACAGTAGTTTTTTCACAATTGCTTAACATGGGTGCCGAAAAGGAGTCAGGCAGCACTTGCCCGGTGCGCAGTCAATCGCGTCAGCAGCCAGTGTAAACCCGAGTGATGAGATGAAAACTCCCTATAAAGCTCTGTAAAGCTCTGCAAAGCCAAGGGGAGCTGCAGATTCTGGTGAAGTAATCTCCAAAGTGTAATAGCTTAGTTCGTGAAGTTAGCTTTGAAAAGAAAATGAGCATCCAATCTACCTATTACAGGTAAAAAAATAAATAAAAATTAAAACAAGCTACATACCTTTACTTCGGGAGGGTAGAAATTCTCCTAGAACACAGAAACGGAAATCAGCAACATAACTACAGATTAAACTGGATCAAACATGTCACTGTTTGGATGCCAATACACATAAAGTAAAGGTCAGTTTTAGAAGATTAGTAGCTCTGTGGAAGCAGTTATCATTTGAAGTTAGTGAAAAACAGACAAGCTTCTTTTAAGAAAAGTTATCGGGGCAGAAAAATAATAAACAACACATACCTTTGACTATTGAATTACTGCCTCCATTACTGTTAAAAGGGTGGGGGACAGGATTGATTATATCCATCTAGAGTTAATCCACACGTTCGTAAAAAAATAGTAATCATAAAATACCTTTTGCTTTTTTAATCTTCACCTCCATATTCTCTTTCTCCTCTTCCTCCAACCATCTTGAATCTTTAAGATGGTTTAATACATAAAGTCAGCTTGAGACTCCATAATAACAATCCTTTCAGTCCCAAGTTTGATTTATTTTTATGTCTATGAAAGTAGAACGTTCCTGCAGTAGCATCATTATCCATCTTAAAGATCCCACATCATGCTCATTTTCAGGTTCATACTTGTGTTTTGGGTTTCTGCAAGAATATGTGTACATCCTTTAATGTTCACTAAACTTAATAATTATATACTTATTTTCTATTTTTTTTCTCTTTTTTCTTTCTTTACATTTCTTATACTGTCTGTCTAAATATACCTGTATTCACCCTCTGTCTGAAACGCTCCGTTTTAGTGTCTGTCTCTTTAAGACCCCCCTCCCAGTTTGCTCTGATTGGTCAGCATTTCCGGGTCTTTCGCATCTGTGCTCTCTGCGTCTTTGCACCGTCGATGCAGCCGGGGAATGACTGTAACAGCACTGCAGCGGCTTCCTGCCTATATATAGTATAGTTGTAACATTGCAAATGTACGGAAGTCCTTACGGCTCATTTAAAGGCACAATTTCTGAATACGGACTGTGTGCATTTCTCTGTGGATTGAGCGGTTTGATGCTTTCACAGTATGTATGTAGCACCTCGACATGCTTCATAATAGAAAAAACAGGAAATCTCACTTTCTATAATATGGGACCTTTAAGAATGTTCATCCATGAATTGAATGTACAAATAAACTAAACTAAACTTAAAGGAGCAGTGTGTAGGATTTAGTGGCATCTAGCGATGAGGTTGCAGATTGCAACCAGCTGAATACGCAAAAGAGCCAGAGTTTGGTTTGTCCGCTCTGGGCTAATGTAGAAAGATGGTGGCGCAACATAGTGGCGTTATTATGAATTTCTTGGCAAGACCCAACCTGCTTAGCAACTTAGTGGTTGGGCAGATGGTTGAGTTTAGGCATTGACCGGTTGGTCAGGGGACAGGACCTGAACGTGCCAGCATAGATGCCTGGCCAATCCTAACCCTTAAATGCTACGCAGGGCGTGTCTTGCCAAGGAAAGCAGTGGGATTCATAACAAAGCAACATGGCGGGGTCTGTAGTAGAAGACCCGCTCCCTATGTAGATATGAAAAACTCATTCTAAGCTAACAAAATGAACAATGCTTATTTTCAGGTGATTATACACTAACGAAAACACGATTCTTAATTATGAATTTTATATTCCATTTCTGCCAATCAATCCCTCTAAATCCTACACACTGCTCCTTTAAAACAGCAGTATGGCTTCATGAGCTGTTTTTATGCGTATAAAGAACAGCACGTGTAATGCATTGCAGCATGAAGAAGACATTCATAGCAGCGAGCAAGGCTTTTTCATCTCTTTATCTGCAGCAGAAAGATAACTGCAACAGGAAATACATAAAAAATTGCTTCAATACAAACCTTTTTTTCTCACTGCAGATAGAGTTACTAGGAGAGAGGAGAGGAGAATGAGTAAAAGCACTGTAATGTCATCATTTAATCAAACCATGTAATAGCTCAGCTTTTTGTAGCTTTATTGGATGTTTGTTGTTGAGATTGCCTGTACCTTCGTCGTCTTCAGGAGCAACCAGGTTGGCAACAAAGCTTAAAATCGCACTCATCACGTTTGTCGATTCGTCCATGACATCGTTCACCACCTTCATGGGGTCTGAGCCGATCTTGGTGAGGCCTCCTGGTGGAGCAGGGACACGGATACACTCATTCAGTTACTCAATCTAGTCTGATTTGAAGTTGTTTTCCTTGTTCTTTTTGACCAAGCCAAACATATCCAATTCTGAACTTTTACTCATACATTTCCTCAATGCAGATATCCCTCTGCATTGAGGAATTGTCAGAAAACATAGAGTGAATGGTTAAACTGTGGTGGGGTTACAGGAGCTGAACTTCTGGATTTCAGGAATTGATCAATATTCTATTAGCACCAGGCTTCACCCATCGTCCAGTTTAACCACATCAAAAGGCCTTCTACATTATTGCTGTGCAAAAAGCATTTCAAAAGATCACGTTGATCCTCTTTCATCAACTTTTTACTCATGGGTTCTAATCATGCTTTTAAACGTATGAGAATATTGGTTTTTCTCATCACATTTAAGTTTTAATGTCACTTCTACAGTGGGGATTTTGGCTTCAAGTTAAACAGACTGAGTCTCCCAGTAGTTGTGTATGTATGTATGAACTTGTTTCCAAGACAGTTTGATGAAGGAGGACCGGGGTTTCCAGCGCAAACACTTTTGAAACATGGTTCATTTTGAATCAGGGTAGTTGAACAGATCTAAATCATTGTAGACACAAGTTGGTGAAAAAGGAAAGAAACTAAATATTTTTTCTTCTTATTTAGACATTATGTAATGCATAGTATCTCTGTATCAAGTGCATTTGTTCATTAATGAACCTAAACTAGGTTGTCCACAGATAAGAATTTAGCATGTTTCATAATTTACCAAGCCCTGAATGCAACAAGATCTACACAAAAAGCAAACAGAGAAATATAGAAAAAAAAATACTTATCGTTCTTTTACTGGTCAGCTGAAGAACTGGCTTATTGACCAGATGTGCACATTAGACTGCTGACTGCCTGTTGACTTTTGCTGCCTGCCTGCAGATATGTTTTGTCATGTTGCTTGTCCTATGATGATGCAACATGACATCATGACTTCGCGTAAACATACACGCCACTGTTACCTGTACGCATTTTGAGCTATCCGCGTGTATGTCTACACTGTATACAGCGGACGGCAGTCTGCAACGTCACAGCGTAAACATACACGCCACTTTCTAAAGCCACGTGGAGTGTTATCGCGAGGCTAGGTGTTATCGTGAAGCTACGGTTGGGTTTAGAAAAAGAAGAACGGGGTTGGGTTTAGGAAACGTGACACACGGCTTGGGTTTAGGAAAAGAATAACCGGCTGGGTTTGGGAAAAAAACAAACGTGGAAACGAAATGTCACACGTGGGACACAAAGGAAATGTGACGCGGGACACGATCCCCGCTCTCCTGTGTTTTATCCATCCTCCACCACGACCAACCTCCCTACGCAGATTTTCGCCCTTTCATACTACTCGCTACGGCGTCAATTCACACGCAATTGCAAGGTAATGTAAGTCAATGGAGGCCAAACAGCGTTGATAAACACACTAAAAAGTGAGTATGCGTCTTGATAACACGCTAATAATGCATACGAATTGGCATGTCATACATACATTTTTCCGACAAGACATCTTCACGGACGGCTTTGGTAAGTCAAGCTCACCTGAAGCAAATATTCTAAATGTTTTTATTTATTTCCTGGTTGGAATCAAAATGTTGGTTTTTCACGTATTTAAACCTTTTTTTTTCTCTCTCTTTACACACAATAGAGGCGACATACAAAATAGGAGACAAACATGCTAAAGAAAAAATACACATCCTAAATATTTCTACTACACAAACTAAACTCCATTCATCACATCATGTATCTGATTAAAATGCTCAGTCAGAATCAGACAGAGATGCAGAAATAAAGCCGCTGGTACTGTGCTCAGTGAAGGACCTTCTAACATTGATAGCTAATATTAGCATTCAATGTTAGGTAATTAGTAGTTTTTAGAACAAAAGCTTCTGGTCTGAGGTGTTAGTAGCATATAAGGTGCCTTGCCTCTACGGCCTGAATCCTTTAAAACTTTCCTGACGAGAGGAGGTGGGCGACCTGGTTGGATGAGAAACACAGCGGCAATAAGCAAAGAACTTTAGCACAGAGTGGTGAAGCAGAAAGAGGAGAGGGGAGGGGCAGAGGGAGGGAAATGAAAGTGTTTCTGTGATGGCATGATGACTATTAACCCTTGTGTTGTCCTCGGGTCAAATGTGACCCGTTTTAAACTTTATTTCTATCAGATATGTAGGTTTCTTTCAACCAAAATGCCCAAAAATAACTTGGACGCATGGATGCATGTTGTATGGAACCCATACAAAGTTCTTCACAGGTAAAATTCGTTCATTGAATATTGGGTGTTTTATTCAATTTATAGCATTTGAAAAAAAAGTTTAAAAAAAAAACCCTCTGATCTTGGCTATCAGTCAGAATAATTAAAAAAAAATTAAGGTATAATGTCACATACATTAAGTTTATTGACCATGAATTTTTTTTTTTAAAACGTTGAAAAAAGTGAAAAGTTCATTTTCAATTTTTACCCGGAAAGACAACAAGTTCATGGTCAACAGGAAGACAACACAAGGGTTAAGATGAAACATAAGAGACTACTGCCTGTGACATTATAACCAAACATGAAATGTAATTACTACTGTCAGAAAGAACAAAAGATGTTGATATTTCTGTTAGGGCTGCACAACATATCAGTGTTTTTGTAATTTTTTTTATCGTCATTGCAATATAAATGAATAGTTTTGAATGAATAGTTTTATTTCAAACAACATACAAAAAAATAAATAAATAAACAAGATACTTAAAAAGCAAGACACAAAGTATTTCAATTTAAAAAATAAAAATAAGCAAAATAAATGAATATTCTTAAATAAAATTCTCTTTTCTGAGAAGCAACATGCTTTTCTGGTCCTATGCCCTTTTTGAAATGCCCATACCCTTCTCAAAGTGTTTTCAATCTATTGTTTTTAAATAAACAACCATACAACCCTTTAACTGAAAATCTCATCAAAATAAAAATAAAAACGTTTGCAGATCAATTAATCGGTCAAGTTACTATTCCATGATTTTCTTAATTAAATAATTTGTCCATGTACCATCCTTAAGCTACTGTCCATCCGGTATATTTATCAAGCACAATTAGCTTCTAAATAGATCAGAACAGAACTGAAACAAGTTCGTACAAAATTATACACTACCCATCAATAATTTGAACATCTCTACTCATGGGTTACAACCTCCCTCCTCTTTACTGTACCTTTCTAGAATTACTTTTTGTCATGGTTGCGATTTTCTGTTATAGTTTTTCCTGTTTTATTGTGCTAATTCATTCCCCGTTTCCTTGTTGTTTACTGTCTCTTGTGTTCTCTGTTGCATTAACCCTGTTTTCATCCTTGTGTATGTTTTATGTTTCAGTTTCCTGTTTTATTTTGTAGTCTGTTTCTCCTATGTCATGTCTTGTTTTACTTCCTGCCTTGTGTATTCCCGCCTTTGTGATTGTCTGCCCCACCCTGATGTGTTTCACCTGTTCCTGAGCCCTCGTGTCACCTGTCCCTTGTTTCACCCTTGTTACCTTGTGTATTTAGTCTCTGTGCTATCTTTATCTGTTGTCAGATCATTGTAAGTGTAAGTCTATCCCCTTTGTCTCGGTGCACAAGTTTATTTTTGGATGCCTGGTCTTTTGGTTCTTCAACGGTTTTTGGTACCATTTTTGCCTGCCTATTTCAGGACTCCTTTTGTTGTATCGCTTTTTATTTTATTAAATCCTCAAGCTCACCACTGTCCTGTTGTCTCTGCATTTTTGGGTCCACCATTTCCCTAATCGTAACACTTTTTTGTATTTCTTTTTAAACTATGACATTTTTACTCAATTCGATTTCGTCTTCCAAACTATTCCAGAGAAACTATATCAACTGGCGCGATAACCATATCGCGAAAGGCTGCAAAACATCAAAAAATATACTGTCATTCTTTTTTTAGTGCTGCCTTTTATATTCAATTCAATGTTCAGTTGGTTCAATAAAAGAATGTTGGAAATTATTTCCTTTTCATTTGTTCTAAATTCAACAAGCAATGTGTTTCATTTTAGCAGAATACTGTAAGCAGCAGAACAGAGTACACTTTAATATCTGTTTATCGCGATATTCAACAATGTTATCGCATATCGCATATCTTCCTCATATCGTGCAGCCCTAATTTCTATTATCAATCGATTTGTCCTCATGTTCTTTTTTCCTTTGTTTCAAGATGAAATTGTGAATATGAATGATATCTTATTAGCAATATTATAGTCTAGTGGAAATGTATGCACTGCTATGTTTTGGTTTTGCTATGGTATTCCAGTTTCTTGCATGATTTTTTTTTATAGATTTACAGTGAGAATCACGTGTAATAGTTTAGGAAATGAAGGAGGAATTAAGAAAGATGTTGAAGTTAGGGTTAGAAAATTGAGTTGAACACAACCGAAATTAATGAAGTTTTGGAAGCATTGTTTGTTTTAATGTTGTGAGGAGAAATGTATCCAATGCTTGCAACTACGTACTGTCACTTCTACGGAGAAACATGGGGAAATTAGTACATTTTATACCTGTTAAATGTGTTGTGCAAAAAAAATATTAAGATAAAGAATCATGCTAACACGAGGAAAAGGAAAGATACAAAACAACATTTACATGACATGTGCAGGCAAAATAGTAATTTATCCAACTGAACAATTATTGATAATATGTTACAATGCTGATCATATGAAGACCTTCTTAGTAGACTACCGTCTTGGCACTGTTTTATTCTTCACATCTATCTTTGCAAAAAAACCTACCCTCCATGCTGAAACATTGCAAGCCCAATGTTTGACATTAACCACATTAACCCCGTCTTATACTTTAGCATTCAGAGCTGAGGTTGATAACAGTGCAATAAGACTACAAGAAATGCTGCCAGAGTGTACAAGATTTCCAATTAAACCCTTAAAGAGAGAAGAGATAATGTGGGAAATGTGCAAAGGTTATACTACCTCTATACCACATCTGTTTGCTGTATGTGTGTGTATATTACACATACACACATACCCACCCGGCCACTTCTGAAACCAAACCTACATCTGCAAGTCCAGTCAAAAGCCCTTTGAACTCAGTAATGCATTATATTGCTTCAATAATTTGCACTTGACCATAGAAAACTGATCTACTTAAAATCTCTAACCAAATTATATCTCTACAACAATAAATCACACCATGTGCACAGCATATTGGTAGCCTGGATTAAAAAAAAACTTGACACAAATATTGAGCTGTTATTGAGGTAAATCATCCCCAAAACTGCTTTGAATGTCACTAACTAGAGTCTTGTTTTAATTTTCACCCAAGTAATAGCCCTTAAAATGGAGCCAATCTGACAAACATATATGAGCCAGAGTAGGTCCACATTTGGTGCCAGGACAGAGCCAAGTGTGCCAACACTTAGCCACAATCTGCCTGACTTGGCTTGGCAAATGTTCCACAATACATCTGTTTCTGAGGGGACAATAAAGAGAAGCGCAATAAACAGCCAACCTCTCCTTACCTGAAACGGTCTTGTAGTCCATCAGATCAAACATGATGACAAAAACACAAGACCATGTAATGATGAGAGCCAGAACCAAGATCCAGGCTAGTGGGGAGCTGAAGGTAGAGTGGAGATCATCTGAAAAAGTTTTCTTGTGTCCTCGTGAAGACGCCGACCCGGCGTCTACATGCTTACCGTCGATGACCATGGTGGTGGTGGTGGTCGACGACCGCGCTGAGGAGCAAAGAAACTGTGGTCAGATACAGTGTATAAAATATGGCCTTTCATAGAATACTTTTTATTTCTCAATTCCTAATATTCTACTACTCAACACAATCTTTCATATCAATACATTTTCCACAATTATTAGCCATTAGTTGCTGCCCTGTGCAAACACCGGGAAGTGACATCAGGTTATTTACAATGTGTCACCTGATATATACCTATAAATATTACTCCATTAATGTCATTATCAACATGATTATCGTTATTAATATTAGAAGTAGAGTAGTAGTTGTCACGAGAGCATTATTGTAAATTGACAGATTGAACTAATGCAGTCTAATACAGCAGTCCTGCAATGAATACTCCCTTTATGAAAGTTATAATGTTGTCAGCTGTTCATTAATATCGATAAAGGTAGACTAAATATGAACACAATACAATTACAACAGCACCACAAACTAGATCCTCCAAATGACCATAAAGTTAAATCAAACTGACAACCTTCTCATGTTTTCGTTTCTGCTTTAGTTTTCCCGACATAATAATTCTATGAACATTAAGAGAGCCTTTGTGATATTGAGCTGTGAAAAATAGTTTGACGTCGCAATCAGGGCTCTCTGATCACAAGAAAGAAACAAGAAATTGATCTTTACCAACAGAATCAACAGTACAACTGATAAAATAAAATAAATCAGCAGGTACCAATTCAAAAAAACTATTAAGAGAGAGAAGGAGCATAGGTTGGCAATGGGCCGACAAGGTCAAACTGGAGAATAAAACAAAACAATTAGAGAGACTGCATTGTTAAATCATGTTCTAATACTTATTGTAGCAGACCAGGATTATCCAATTATGGCCATAATGTTTCTCCCAAAGAGAGTAACTTCAAAAAGTAATTGATTTGTTTTTAGCTGTAAATAAGGTGCAAATGTTCTTCCAATAAACAGGGGTTCATGTTTTCTGGTCACTGACTGTAAGTAAAACTTGTGATAGTTTCATTTATTTATTCATGTATACTGTAGTAACCTATGTTTAGCTCTTGCAGAGTGGTGATATTGTTTCTTGTAGCATTTTGTGGTATTTTTTTAATTTAATTATAGAAAATGGTTGTATAAATGGTTAAACAGACAGTGAGCGCTATGCTAACGTGTAGCAAAACAGATGCCCCCTGTACTTAGGCCTACATATTCATTAGACACAGACTAGACACAGACCAACATTAGCATTAATTTGGAGTCATGTTGCTGTCTACTTGAGAATTGTAAGTCCAATATATGTCATTTTAGCTCTATATTTGTCTCTACCAATTCCTGAGAAAAATTTCTGGCTCTTTAGCTTAGCTGCTAACGTTACATGCTCCACTTTCTTCTCAAGCTAGCTTAGTTGCTAACTGTATTTGTCTCCCGTTTGGTACTGGGCAGGTAAGGTACAGTGAGTTTATTAGAGCCGTTTTTGCTGTAAATGGCTGCCTACATTACATTAACCCATCAGTAAATGTATAGAAAATTTGCTTTAGAAAAACAAGAAAACTAACAAGGCTAGTTAGTTTTCTCTTTAAAACTAACTAGCCTTGTCTTTTGATAAATGCAAATACATTAGATAGTGTAGTTTTCTCAGTAGGCTATAAGCACTTTTTCAGTAGGCTATGTGTACATTTCAAGCACTTTAATCCATATTCATTTTATGCCACGGGGTAACACATTTTAAAGGGAGAAAGTATCTACCTGAAAATGTGTGGAAAGTGGGTCAAGTACCATTTATGGTCCGGTCAAATGTTTCATTTCGGACCACGTTTACCAACAGCTTCTTCCAGTCTTACATGGTCTTGTTATTATAGCCACTTTACTAAATGGGAAAGAGTGCAATCTTTTTTTTTCACTTACTTTACAATGAGAGTTATATGGTTCACAATAATACAATTTAGTAAGACGCAACACGTTTTGTGCCTGTAAACACTGATGCAAGATAATGGTTTGGTTTGTCAGGTAACATCAGGAACACTGTAGTTGCTAAAGTAACTGTGGATGTGTTAGGGAAGCTCAGGCCACCTGTTGACTCTCTTCAGCTCACTGTTGGCAGTAGGTTTGCTCCATTACTGCTGACTCAAACAGCTTGGCAGCACTCTAAACACACGCACACGCACACACACACACACACACACACACACACACACACACACACACACACACACATGCACACACACACACTCTCTGCCTAACCTCATTACTCTTACTCCAACAGGTCAGTTCAAAATATGAGTGACGGCATTACAAAACCTGCCGGTGGCTACTGTGGGTTGATTGTCATGGCAGTGGATGGCTGGTTTGAGTAAGTAAATGTGATTTTTTCCAAGGACATATAGCTAGAAAGAGTACAAAACACCCTTCTCAGAGACCAACATGATGAAAAAAATACCCAAATGGCCTCTGCTGTATGAATTTTCCTTCTTTTAACCGCTTGCACGATGGCTTTAGCATGCTAATGTCCGCCTTTCCGCCTGTCCAGAACAAGATATTTTGACAACTACCGACCACACTGCAATGAAGTTTATTAAAAAATATTCCAGCTCCTGGGAGGATGCTTACTGAAGATTTTGATATGCCTTAAACATTTATCAAGTGTCACCATCACCAAGACCTTTCCCCCCTGACCAACACTGATGTTGTCACTGAGCTTAAAACAAAAACAACAAATATTGCTGGATATTTGTATAATTTTTCTAACCTAATACATAAGACATCAGCAGTTCTCATAACAGCATAAAGCAATGCACAGAAATAGTTGGAAGGGAGGAAAAGCTATTGAATAACAGTCACTGTTGTTTATTTTTAATGTAATCATAATTAAAGCTTTAGTGTGTAACTTTTTGATATTAATGAGGGTCCGTTACATTCAAGCCATTGCCAAATGAGTTGCTACAAAGCTAATTAAGACTATTAGCTCCACACAACTCTCTCTGTATTTCTCAGTATGGCTATGTTCAGTAGATTGTGGCGTCCGGTGACTTTCCCATGCAGAAACTCGAGTGATAAGATAATCCTGTTTCCTCCTTGGCTACTAGCAACTGCGTGGAGGAGGGTGGGCGCGCCGACAGTTTTGTTGTCATTACTTAATTCCTCATGTGGGCGACAGAAACTACGCACTATAGCTTTAAAGTTAATGAGTTACTTAAACATAACTTTATGTTTTGTACTACTCAAACAAACATGTTTTAAGTTGGTGGTATGTAATAATGACAGGTGCAATCTAATTTAAAGTCAAAGTCATCTTTTTTCTTCAGCTATCATGTAATGCTAACGAACAATTTAAGCTAACAACCATCAATGATGTACCGTTGGTCCTGCATTGATGTTTATTAGCTCATAGTGGATACATGTAAACATTTAAGTTTAGCTGCCAGTTTGCTCTTGTTTGTAGCGACAGAGCGCATCTACTAGCAAACAACAGAAAAATGCCTAAAAGCTGCTGTGTGGTGATATTCATATCAACAGAGTAAATAACCCATGACTTAAGTTTTTATAAACTGCCGACCCGAAAAACTGAATTTTTATGAAGGCAAAAGTGGATACAGATGTGAGGAATCAGCAGAGAGAATGGCAAGTCTTTCCTGACAGTAAGCTAACGCTATGCCCGACGTTACATTTGCAGCAAGCATTACGTTACTATGTCAAATATCCAAATGTTAGTTTTAGGCTAACCATATGTCTGTAAGTTAAAGACACGTAACAACGGACATATTGTTAGGTTAGTGTGATGATGCTGTGGGATCCCCCAGTCTCCCCATTCTCTCTGCTGATTCCTCATGTCTGTATTGACTTTTCTCTTCATAGCTGTGCTCTGTCTCAATGAAGAGGTTGTGAAGTTCCACAAACTACTGAATAAAAAAAGTCTTACAGATTACAGTCACATTACTTCCAAACCTGTAGCCTACTCATTAACAACTAGACTACAACTTAAATGTAGTTCAAACAACAGACCCCAGTCTGAATGGAGGCTTCCAAGTTCAATTACGGTATTCACTGAGGTCTTGCTGTGGTTATACACCCTGTTACACACCCTGCTTCCTCTTCCAGGCTTTTATGGATGGACTTGACCACGTAATGTTGCAACCCGGTTGCACTGTCATCCTTTGTATCCACTTCTCCTAACCTGCTGCTGTATCATTTTATGAAACCTGCCATCAGACCAAAACCACACATTTTGCCTAAGAATACCACCTGGTCCATTCAAGACTTTGGTCATCACAACATATCTTGATCAGATTTCCATAAAATTCGTTATGAGTAGAATATTCAGTCATTAATATTGCAGGGGCCCCCCGTGACCTTTTATGTACTGTCAGGTCAAATTATTGCTCTGTGGCCATCTTGTGAAATATTGTGTTGTGGTTTTTATGTTCCTGCTTTTGTCATGTTGGGCTGCACTAATGCAAAAATCCACTCACCGATTTCTCTTCTAATGATACAACAATAAACCACTGACTGACTTTTCCTCAGGTGCCAACATCAGGTCAAGAAATCCACCTACACTCAAGAAATATCAAACTCTAAATGTCCAGATTGTTTACTCTTCATTTTGGTTTTGGATGATATCTGGTGAGCACTTTTTGGACATAATCAGTGGGAATCAAAACATTAATAACTTGTAAACCCTTTTTAGGCTCTGTTGACCACCACCTCTAAATGATTTGACCAGCCATCCGTGTACGATTCCTCCTTTTATGGCTGACCTGTCTCCACACTGTGGATGACATTTGTGTTGTTGCTCTCACTAGGTATCCATGACAGCTCCGCTCGGAGCAGTCATTAGGAGCTAGTGGTTGCCTGTTCAGTCAGATTACAGGGAAGTGTTGTCATAATATTTCCTTAATGAGTGCACAGAGCTGAACTAAGCACAGCAGAGACCTTTACGATCCGGCTGGTTGAGCACGGTGGTGCTATTAATCAGATTAGGAGCTGGATTCAAACCACTATTTCCATGTCTCCAGATAGCATAGGTGTCGTGCATCTGCTGTAATGTCAGTGTTGACACTGCAAACTGTTTAGGGTGCAATAATGACTATGAGCCTGGTCTGGATGGCAGGAAGTGGAGAAATCTTTACACAGAAAAAAGTCACAAATGCCAAAGATTATTCTTTGTAATCTATTTTTGGAAAACAACAATTTTCCATTTCCATTTTGCAGTCAGAAATTTATATTGGATTTGCATACTGCCTCACAGACATCAACTCACTTTCCCAAGTGTGGACCATTTTCATAGCAAAAGGATTGTAAACACTCCTGACTGACCTGTCATAACTCCCATGATCACTTTTAAACACACTTGCTGCCAAAAACTACATAAGAATCTATGTATTCAAAAGCCTTTTTTTACGTGAATAGTCTTTTAAAGGCCCTGGACACCCCACAAGTGTTGTCAGTTATTTTAGCTGATTAGACGTCTGCCCAGGATAAAGGTGGGCCGGAGCATAGATGGGAATTTATTACTTCACAAATTGTATCTACCAATAAGAATGATAAAGATGTCATGTGTCCTGCCCTGACAGGTGCAACAGAGCTAACTGGAGGCTCAGGAAGATGTCAATCAATCTATGTTTATACACACCAACAGAGTCCTGGGAAGAGGTCTAATCAGCCAGAATAACTGAAAACACCTGTGTGGGCCTTTAAATGTAAATGCAAGAAGCGCCATAGTAACAGCAATATAATATTTCCACAGCAAAGTCAGGCTATAAAACAAAACATGTTAATAATGTTCAAAAAGCCAAAATAAAAAGTGCCATTCTCCAGTAAAACCGTAATGTCTGTTATCATGAGATAACAGATTAATTATCTTGAGATCTCAAAATTTCTGATTTTGTTATCTTGACTTAACTAACTGGACTTTATTACCTCAAATCAGTTCTTATATTTATGTGTTTCAAGCGTCATGGCCGTCAGAGGGAGGAGGACAGGACATCAAAAATTAAAGAATATGAACTACATAAGCCTCTTACCATCATTGGTTTTTCTTGTTATAAGGAGATTAAAAGGTAATCATATGACAACAATTGGAAATCCTGAGATGATGAGACAATTACACGTTATACGAGAAAAGAGATGTTTAAGAAATAAACAAACACCATGAAAGCATAACGTGTGAGTGTGGAATTTCATTCTTAGCTCATTCTCTCCACACACTAACTTTTTCCCGGAGCTTTCAACCAAATGTCACAGTCTTCATCAGCGGCTGGAGTTTGTTAAGTTGTCATGTTGTTCTCAGTTGTCATCTCCAACTACATCCACAGATGAAGACCTTACACAATGTGTTTGAAAACCTAATAAGTGGATTTTGTAAAAAAAAACATGTTTAATGAGAAAACACAGTGATGACATGTAAATTGTGATCACAGGAAAACAGTCTTTGCTCAAGGATAATCTCTCGTTATCTTGATTAAAGCTGCAGTAACTGGAAAGCAGAAAAGTGCCAGGATTTGAATTAGAGTGAGACCTCTTCCTGCTCTCCATCTCCACTCTTTGTTGCATGCGCAGAACACCCTATAGAAACGTTTTCTCTCTCTGAAGTGATCTGTGATTGGCCAAAGTCTTCCGTCAGAGGCTGGATTTTCTAAAGCCTGAAAGCAAAGCCAAGAGGAGATGCAGAAGTCTAGTTTTCTTTCAGATCACTTGAATTACAATATGCTAAAAGATTGTAATGGAATTTCAGCCCAACGACGCCAAAAACAAATTGCCTACCACAGCTTTAAAGGGATACTTCACCGATTTAGCATTAAGTTTTGTATCAGCAGAAACACGGTAGTAATTTCTAATGAGCGTGCTTCCCTCCCTCATGTCCCCCTGAGACGATAGATCTCTGTAAAATCTTCCGATGACGGAAAACAATGATTTTTGCGTCATCGGAAGATTTTTTGCCCAGAGGTAATGGACTACAGCCAGTAGTAGGAGCTACTTCCGCATGTTTTCAACCCGCCCATAAAGGGTTGGACTGTCGTCTTTACACAAAGATATCCGAAGCAAAACGATTGTCAGCCATCTCGAAGCTTCGCTAAACAGGCTCCGTCTTTTCAGCAGAAAACTTTTACAACAATTATGTGCATTCAAACTACCGCACATGTGTACCACCGGGATACATTGGTACAGATCGGAGAATATGCAGGACACTTTATTACAGACGGAATACTCGACACACTACGCGAGCTTCGCGTAAACTCCATTTACTTGTGAGAATATAAGGTTTTTCCAACTGTGTCTTCCGTTAAAAAAAGACATCATACAGGTGATGGGGCTGCCAATCAAGTACAGTCTGCACATGCCCACTCTGTCAGAAGACATTTAATCAACCAAAAATAAGTGACAACTCCTCCACCTCCTCTTATTTGTCTGAGTTCATTATTAAACCACAACAAATGTAAAAAAAAAAAAAAAAAAAAACATATGTATATATTTGTATAACTACAGTAGCTTTGATGTACATCCAACAAAAAGCACAGTGTTGATGCTGATTGATCGTATACGACACTGTACAGTGTCACAGGGGGTCTTAAAGCTGCATTACAAATAGCCGATACATGATAGCGTCATATTTTTAGATACTTCCAATCATGAAATTCTTCTACACACTAGACAGCACAACATCAGAGTGCAAAAACAAAACATACGGAGCCCTGCAAGAGCTTCATAAATACATTATGAAAAGCTTCCTTTATCTTATAACGTGTTGAAATGGAATCCTTAATGTGATAATACTTTACCTTCAACTGTTTCAGTCATAGTTTCAAAGTAAAATTCCAACAGTAAATCCTTTGTGCAGATTAAGTTGCCATGAAAACAAATACTCTTGGTAGATCCTCAACTCCTCTGCGCGATTTAATCCCAGTGTTTAATTCCAACCTAGCAACGTCTCATGTGTGGCTGGTGCTGAGGATATGTGGAAAAACCGGACCCCCCCTCTAGAAACTCTACACCTCTTTTTCCATTCTCAGTACTTTAATGTGCATTTTCCTTTCTTGTTCCAGAAGTCGAAAAAAAGTTGCATGGGTCCAATTGCGGTGTGGTCCAAAGAGAGTTGACTTCCGTCCCAGTGGATGAGGCAGGGGAGACAGACGGAGACCAAGTTAAGGTGGTCACTGGTTGGAGCAATGGTTGTAGATAGAGCAGCCTGCCCCCTCCCTCTACCGGCTCTGACAGAATTAGATCAACGGCGGGGACTGACGGACGATGGAAGGGAAAGAGGGAAGAGATATTCAAGGTAACTTTATCCCACCAGTCAGTGTTGCTGCTGGAGTAATGTGATTATAGTATATGGACAGTGGTTTCATGCTGCTAAAACAACTATTAGATCTAAATATATCAATCAATCAAGCTTATTAGTTTTTATTAGTCAAACTAAAGTCTGAATCTAATTATATTGTTACATTCAAGCCATATTTCTGAGCCTCAGGCCCCGAGTTATTCTTAGAGCGGCTCGCTGCTGCTGGTATTCTGCTTCGCCTTTTTAGGCCAGAGGCGTGACCTTAACCCCCCCCCCCACCTCCCATGTTAACTAATCCCCCTCCTCCAGACCTCCACTGCTCAGTGCAGAGCTGTCATCAAGGGGAGAGAGAGAGGCAAGATCAGAATGGCTGAGTGCCGGGAAATATACTTTTTAAGTTGAGTCGAATTTGCAGTGTTTTCATGGCACTGCAAGTAAGCGACCAGTAAAGGTACAAAGTAAACACAAAGTTGAAGCCTCTGTATGCTTCAAACTATCTAGATCGTACGACAGACATGTTATCCAACCACATCTAAAAGCAAAAGTGTTTATACCTGTTCCAAATGGCCACACTCGAAGGTGGGGCAAAAAGCCTGCCATCATAGTTTTGGTCCTGATGGACCGCAGCCTCCTGCCAGAGGGGAGGGGTTCAGCAAGTTTGGACTATCAACCAAAACTGGTTTCTGACAAATAGGCAATGCAGTTGCTGACTCCTGCTTTGTTTAAAACTGTCTCTACAGAACCTAGTTTTAAAGGAACACGCCGACTTATTGGGACTTTAGCTTATTCACCGTAACCCCCAGAGTTAGATAAGTCCATACATACCCTTCTCATTTCTCTGCGTGTCGTAACTCTGTCTGACGCACCCAGCGTTAGCTTAGCCTAGCACAGATCCTGGAGGTAACCGGTTCCAACTAGCTTACTGCTCCCAAGAAGTGACAAAATAACGCCAACATGTTCCTGTTTACATGTTGTGATTTGTGTAGTCTTTTGCTTTTACTATCTAGTAATTGTTGACTCTATTAATCCAACTCTGAGCGAACTCCAGGCGAACTCTCTGCTCCTCACCACAGGGCTATAGGTGCTGCGAGCAAATCACTCCGCCCAAGTAGCAGAAGTAGCAGTGCTTCGCCTTTCTGAGAATATAGTTCCCAGTATGTATACGGTTAGAAGATGACTGTGTCTCATGTGACCTTGTTATTTGTACACGCTGTGACTATACAAATCACAACATGTAAATAGGAACATGTTGGCGTTATTTTGTCTCTTATTGGGATAGGTAGGCTAGTTGGAATCGGTTACCTCCAGGATCTGTGCTAACCAGGCTAGCAGTGGGTGCGCCAGACAGAGTTACAACACGCACGGAGATGAGAAGGGTATGTATGGACTTATCTAACTCTGGGGGATACGGTGAATAAGCTAAAGTCCCAATTAGTCAGTGTGTTCCTTTGATATTTGCTTACGAAGCCAGACTGGTTCAGGGAGTTGAGGTGGCAGGTAATCTATATCCTTGACGTTCCACTTCCAGGATTGCTCCGGTGCCACAGGAAATTCCGCCGGATGCATGTATTTTCCTATTCTTTCCGCTTTCTTTGTGTTGGAATTTTAAATTTAATGAGGACTATTGTTAACTTCTCCTTAGATCTCTGCAGAGTAAATCCAGACAGCTAGCTAGACTATCTGTCCAATCTGAGTTTTCTCTAGCACGACTATTTTGCAGCGGCTCTGTGCGGAGTTTAGCGCCGCCCATGAGGATTCTGATTGGTTTAAAGAAATGTCACTAAACCAGAGCACATTTTCCTCCCATCCCCGAATGCTATGTGGAGTAGCCAGACCCTCCTTCAGCGCACTTTGGAGGAGGGTCTGGCAAAGCGAGACTAGGTGGCAGGTGACATTATCCAAAATGTTTGCTTATTAATCTGGGCTGATTACATTTTCACGTGGATGTTTCCAGACTTATATCTGGCAGCAAATACTGAACTGAGAAGGTGTAATATTGTAAACAATTGTATTATATTGTCTGAAGGGCATCGAACAAGGCTGTGCAAAACTTGTAGCTCATCTGGACACACTGCAGAGACCAAATGTATTGTTGCCTGTTAGAACATATCAATAATTCAACACTAAGTCCTTACACTTTTGCGTATTCAAATCAAAAATGTGTGAGCCAAACTTATGAAACATGTCCCTCATTTTGGAAATAAGAATACATCACATTTGTTTGTCAGCATTGAGACAAGCTACACAAGTCGGTTATGATCACTTTGATGTATTCTTTATGAAGGAAAAACGTTGATATTTTAATGAGAAAAGCAAAGCAGCAGAAATCATAATTTGACAGATATTTGTGCTTCTACTACAAACACATTTAAAATGTACCTGTTACATAACGTGTATAAAAAAAAAAAACAACACACAATTTTTGGGGGTTCTGAAGTAACCCTTACAATCTTCATAAAAGAATCACTTACATAAAAATCTTTTTTGGAATGATTTCCTTTTTTCTAACTTTCTCTTTTCCTTCCATCTTTTTCAAATCCAGTCACTTAATGTATCTGCAGATCTGTTATTCTTTTATCTTTTAGCCCTGTATTGTGCTGTAGATAAAATATTAGTGATCTAAAGCTTCTGCCCAACAATACTACAATAATAAAATATATAACAAAATATTTTTGTTGTCAAGTTATTGCAGATGATTTCACATGCATTACATTGCATATTTAATGTGTCCCTTCAATAATCATTTCTTGTGATAATACTGTGAAAAAGAAAAAGAAAAAAAAATATTACTTTTGGTTTTCTGATCAATGTAAGTGACAGCCCTCGCAGATCTTCCTACTTCATTTTTAGCGTAACGTAGATTATAATAAAGATGAGCAATATGACACAGGCAGACCCTGCACCACAAGCAAACCAAGTCCAAGGGTCCCCGACCACTAAAATAAAGAAAAGCAGAGAAACAAGTCATGATTTACAACTTAAACAACCCTAAAATAATGTTGTCGCATATAACATATTAGAATAATAACACAGCAACTCCACTAAATACAATTTTACAATTACGTCCACTGTTAAAAGCAACACAAGCAATGTACTGTATGATTAAATACATTTAAATCAATCTCCAGTAAGTTTAGCATAGTCATGTTTAGAGAAGATACATGACTCAAAATGTCCACTAAAATACCTCATTGCACTATATGTTTGGTCAAATATATTATATTATATATATATATATATTTAAATTCTCACTACTCAACACATACATACATATTTAATTACTCACTCATTGGAGACCTGTCCAATTGGCTGATAACATGTAACGCTTGTCTTACATGTCTTTATCTCTAGGAGTCCAATGTTAACTTTTCTAATACTAAGTATATTTACAACTATTAAAATAAGGCAGACTTATTCAGACTATATTCTGTTATGATTTCCTAGCCACATCTGTAAATGGCTGTAAACCATGAAACCACAGGCCCAGTCCATTAATTTGAATATCAGCTTTAAGCTTCAGGTTGTTACCCTCTGTGTCACTTACCTCCACTGCAGCTCTTTAAGAAAATACAAATAGGGCTTTTGGTACTAAAAGACTGTAACTTTGGAAAATACCCAAATGATTTTTAAATCAGAATTAGGAACTGGACTTCAGAATGATTATTTTTCACAGAATGATAACTGTGAATTGTGAACTAAATATGTTACATTGGAATAGGAAGGTATCGCTTCACAACCAATGACAATTACACAGGAGGAGGGTTACACAGAGAACTCCTTTTATTTACATCAGGCAATGTGAGTGAAGTTTAAAAATAGAGTTGAAAATCTGATCTTAAGTTCATGATTATAGTCACACTTACTTAATTTGTTGAGGAGATTTTTGAAGCCTTGTGAGGTAGGTACCTGAATGAAAGAAAGAAAAATGAGTAGACTAATATTAGCCTATAGGCTAATAATGAAACTGCATGCAGTGATGATCCCTAAAATCACAAGATCAGTGCACTCTGCATTGATTGTGTGTGAACCTGATTATATAAGATCAGTACATCTAGTCATTACCTGTGAAAGGGGAATTCTCAGAAACTTCTGGACATCATACCACGCGATGTCATTGTGGTTACACTTCAGGAGGTTGCGCTCATAGAACAGACAGTCCACAGTGAGGAGGACGTAAGTGTTGTTCACCAGTGTCATGCTTGGAGCTACAACATGGTCAGCACTGAAGGTGTGATGCATCACCACCAGAATTGCTGGTTTACCACCTGTTAGCACAGAGATAATGCAACCAAGCGAGTCAGAAACAAGATGAAATTAAGAGAGGAGTTCAGTTTGGTTCTGGCCATTTTCTGCATACATATGATTCTTCTATTCACCTACTGTTACTATTTTTTTCATCTACTAACCACATGTTCACATACAAGTACATTGCACACTGTAATTAAATACTGTGTCTTACCATGGTATTTTTAAAATGCGTTTTACATAGTTGTAAAGTAGTGTTAATTGATTTTGTCACTTAAAACCTTAACCTTTAGGCACACAATGATATAGCAACTTTCTAAAACAAACATGTCATTCAACCATGACAGGTATTTTAAAATGCAATTCCAATTGGATTTCTACAAGTGTGTCTGAGTCCAAAGGATCCGGCTGGGCAAATTTGATTTGACAATGGCCACAGAGCCTGCCAAACATCCCCCGGGCCATTTTAAAGTTACAACAGCAACCCATGCAAAAAGGTTGGTGATGTCTGGACACACAAATCTGACCTGATCACTCTCAAATAACAGTGTGGACAGTCAGTCTTATAGATCTGATTTTACAAAATCGTATTTGACTGCTGTCTGAACATAGGCCATGAAATTAACCAAACAATGGTTGGAGGCTTTTCCCACCTGGCATGTTGTCCAGGGCATCGCTGATGTCCGTTTCAACTCGTGAAGCGATGGGACAGAAAACCAGAAGGTAGTCACTTTCTTCAGGAGACTGCACCTCAGTTTGGCCAACGTCTTTAAACTTTTTAACAAAGGCTTGATGAGCACCATTAGTTTGTCTCACCAAGTGGACATAAAAGTTTCTCCCCGGCACTGAAGACAGAGCAGAATGTTGAAGTCATTAATGCGCTGTAACATCATTTTGTGCAGCCACACCACCAGACCCTGTTTTCAATCTTGTCAAAAAAAAGATCTTAAGCTAGATTCAGCATGAATTTTACACATTCCTGATATTACAACAACATGTGTTTTGAATTTATAAAAACAGTAAACTTGTTTTCTCACCAGTCGTCTCTGCTTCGGCCATGTCTCTAAAGAGGAGATGAAGAAACCTTTAGTCAAAACACTAATAACAAACTGAAATGAAGCTAAACAAGGTGGAGGTGTATATGCGTCACAAACTCTTTTGTCATAGGTGCTTAGCCCAAGCTTGTGCTTGACACAGTTAAAGTTACCTTCTATAGTCTACTACCTGTATTGTAGCTCAGATGAACGGAGATTCAGCTATTCACAGCCTCACAGACTAGTTAAAACCTTTAAGGTGCTTACTTCTGAAATAGATTGTAACTTTCTTTGAAAGGTCTCTACATATCCATCTGATGCCTGACTCTTTCCTTTCGGTGTGGTACTTTCAGTTTTGCTTGGACAAGAATGGAGTCCTGGAGAACAGGTTTGGCTTAAACCAGCATGACCATGCTGGTTATAATAAGTCATATGTAAATGTTTATCCACATTAGAACAAATGATTACCAGCCCTGACAGTGATGTTGGTGTTGCTTTTGTGTGTGTGTGTGTGTGTGTGTGTGTGTGTGTGTGTGTGTGTGTGTGTGTGTGTGTGTGTGTGTAAAACTCACACAAAAATGAAGGTGTGTAGTTGAGATCTAATTGAAGTGTTAAAAGAAGGGTGTGGTCCGAGCACAATTCTAGTACCGTACATAAGTTTTATAGTATGCATAAGAACCACCCACCCACTGAAGACATTTACTGCGCCAGAAATCAGCTGTTCTTATAATATTTAATGTGTATGAGAGTGTGCTCCTAGCATACTTTTATCATATCATAATGACCAGATCCTAAAAATGTTATACTGATACTACTTATACTTATACTTGGCTACGGGCTGGAGACACGTCTTTAGTAAGCATTACGGAGGGAAATGAATGATATATATGTTATTGAGTAGAAATAACTGTGTGTGCCTTTTACGTCTGCTGAATTTTCACGGCGGCATGGTGGCCCAGTGGATAGCACTGTGGCCTCACGGCAAGAAGGTTCCGGGTCGAATCCCGGTTATCCCGGGCCTTTCTGTTTGGGGTTTGCATGTTATGGTTTTATCTGGGTGCTCCGGTTTCCCCCACCATAAGAAACATGTAGATTAGGTTCTCCAGTCAGTGCCCTTGGAACACGTACAAAACAATCACTAACCCTAATTTTATATTACAAAAGAGAGCAATACGACTCATTAACAGAGCAGAATACCTTGAACCAGCAAACAGATTATTTATAAACTCACACACACTTAAATTTAGAGGCTTTATAACCGTGCCCTAAAACTTTTAGATAAAAAGCCCATTCGATTCCATCACTGTTACATTTTAAATAAACATAAAATCTTAAACGTTGTTAATTTTGTTATCTTATCTTATCTCTTAAATACATAAAGCTGTTTTTTAAATGTTTGACTGGACTTGCACCTGAGCCACTTTGTAAATTTGTGAACAGGCTGGAATCCTCCAGATCCACAAGAGCTGCTGCATGTGGAGACTGTAAAGTTCCATTTTGTAAAACATCTTTTGCCCAAAATGTTTTTTCTGTGAAAGGAGCCAATCTGTGGAACTGGCTTCCTACCAATATAAAGACTCTAACTAAAATGTCCACCTTTAAAAAACTATCAAAAGCATGGTTCATACAGCAGCAGCAGTGTGATCATGCCACATGAACTGTATAGCTGTGTGTATGTGAGGTGTGCATCTGTGTGAGTTCGAGTGAATGTGTTTATTTACTACATTTATTTTTATTGCTGCTAACTGGTTTCTGGACATTTTATTGTATTCACTGTAAAAATTTGACTCTTTTATTATTTTAACTGTTAAAAGCCTTTCTAGGGACAGGTGTTGCGAATTAGCCATGGCTATAAACACTGTGATACAGGCATGAACAATACATGCAATACATGAACATTCCTATTAATAGTGAATGGGTTGTGGGTAAAATAACATATAATTATTGAGAAAATTATTACTGTGAACATAGCAGAGAGCAGACCAGACTGTGCGCATTTATTCATTGTTTAGATGCGTTGCATGTCTGCATACAGGATAGAGAGCCAAAGTCACGCCCTTCTACTTCAGGTCCATGAGACATATCTTTCGAAAAAATATGAACCGGAGTGAATGGGGAAAGACAAATTATTTTTTGATCCTGTTTGAATTGAGCCATGAATTACACATATGATGTTCATCAGTTTAATAGATAATTTCGCAAGTCAAGAAAGTCTCGGTTTATTGTTAAACTGTTGAAGTATAAGACTGTGAAAATACGTAATTAGAAAGACTCCACACTTCAAAGTCACATGGATGACGTCTCGCTGAAGCTACGATGTCTGTGTGTATCGTACCGGGGATGTAACGTTACTCAAAGGAGCAGAGGATCTTGCTTGTTCTTTTGCTTTTCTGCTAATAACACTTCACTGGATAAAACACATCAGTTAAGATAATGTTACATGTGTTGTGGAACAGAGCTAAGCTAGCTAGCTAGCAATCAAGTTGATGCATCAAGCTAGGTGACGTAAATTGTGTGAGACGAGAGAAGTAGTTCACTGAGCGGTTTCGCACAAAACTAAGTGGTCATAAGACAAACCTACGGCCAACTGAGACTTTCTTCGGTTGAAAAATAATCTTTTAAATTGATGAACAATTGGCTCAATTCAAACGGGATCAAAAAATAATTTGCCTCTCCCCCTTCACTACCGTTCATATCACACAAACTCGTAAACTACAGAGTTTGGTCTAGACCTACTCTATCTGTAAAGTGTCTCGAGATAACTCTTGTTATGATTTGATACTATAAATAAAATTGAATTGAATTGAATTGAATTGAATTGAATTGAATTGAATTTCTTTCCAAATTAAGGTCCCATGACGTCCACTGAAAGGGGAGGGACTTCGCCTCTCTATTACGGCTGCAGGCGCCACTGGTCCGAGCAAGCAGGCCGGAAGTAGGGGAATGGGAAGTAGGGGAGCCCCCCCCCCCCCACACACACACACACTTTACACCCCTGGCCTAATTTTGCACCACAGTTTGTGTGATCCGATAGCAAGGTGGTTTCTAGTTTATGGTTGTTTTATAAAACCTTTTTTTCCTTAGTTCTTATTTTTGCTTGAAATGGCTCTCAATTAATTCATAATATATCAACAGATTATCAACAAATTATCAGTCATTTACTAATGATGTTTATGAATATTTCACATATTTGTGATATGTTAACATAGCATGTATTAATCATTTTGTCTCTCACGCACCGGATGTCCCTCCCCTTCAGCAATCTCAGATATCTATTTTGCAGAGGCACCATCCCTGCATCGGGGGCTTACAGCCACCCAGGACGGTTGTGATTGGTTTAAAGAAATACAAACAGTCTAGGCGTTTTTTTTTTGTTCCCTACCAGCAGTGTAGCCAGATCATACCCCAGTGGTGAGGAGGTAAGTCTGGAAATAAATGACTAAAAATAAACCAATAGAAAAATGCCTGATGGTTGTATGCTTGATTATCTTGGTTACAGCTGAATCTAAGACGCACCAGAGCAAAATGTTAAGGATATTTCTTTATTTGACTCCACTCACCATCCCCTCAATCCTGACTAGACTCCCAGTGTCTGTCATCTAAATGCATGTACATACCATAACCATGCCGTTGCTGTTCTTCACAGTTGGGGTGGTATTGGCTTGGAGATGAGCTGGACACTAAGGTTACATTTTTGTAGATTCAATTCAAAAGATGTGTAAGCCAAAATGGCAACTGAAACTTATTAACTAATTTTTGATAGGAATCCATCACATTTGTTTATCAGGGATGAGATCAATTTACAGAGACACTTTGGCTGATTCATTTTTATTCATTCTTTATGATAGAAAAACAGATAATCCTGATATTTAATGAGCACAAAACAGCAATCATTGTGCAATGATGTTATGTCATCATCATTCAAATGTCATCGTTCAAAACATATGATTTGACCACATACTACTCTACTACACACACATTTAAACATGTACATGCCACAAAACATGGATCTCAAAAGCACAATAAATGGAGTTGTGAAGTAACGTTGGTAGTAACCCCTGCTTTACAATCATCTCAATCTCAATAAATGATATTGTGCCAGCCACCAAAAACCTTTTCAATGTACAGTTGGGCTTGTCATTACTGTTTTAAGATGGACTTGAGTGACTTTTCAACTTATGACAATTGTATGTATAATAAGTAAAATGCAATTGTCAAGGTTACTTTTTAACTTTGCCTCTTTCTTTCCATCTTTTTCACATCCAGTTACTTGTTTAATGCCTGTATTTGCACATCTGTTATTCGTTCAAAATGTGTGAGATCTAAAGATTCAGCTTAAAAACTTCTATATCAGCCTTCTCAACTATACTACAATAATAACAATAATACCATTATTTTGTTATTACATTTTTACAAATGATTGCACATGCATTCCATGGCACATTTATATCTTTGAGAATCATTTATTGTGATACTGCAAACTGCCATTACAGTGGATTCCTTTTGTTTTTGTAATGCATGTTTTTAACAGGCCTCACACATCTTACTTCTTTATCGCTTCAAAATATGTCGTAAGCACAATTATCACCACCACTATACAACCACCTGCTATAACCAGCTTCCAGTTCTTCCTCCAACCTAAAAGAAATACAAACAGAGAAATGAGTCATCTGGTATCATGTACGACCCTAAAATATTTAGCTCACATATTAGAACAAGAATACCAATGTATTTATTTCTTAAAGTGCTCATATTATGCTCATTTTGAGATTCATAATTGTATTTAGAGGTTATATCAGAATAGGTTTACGTGGTTTAATTTTCAAAAAACACATATTTTTGCACATTTTCACCCTGTGTGTTGAGCTCTCTGTTTTAGCTAGAGTGAGACATCTCACTTCTGTTCCATCTTTGTTGGGAGTCGCACATGCTCAGTAGCTAGGTAAGGACTACTAGCCAGTCAGAAGCAGAGTATGAGGGCGTGCCATGCTAGCAGCTAGGCGAGCATTATAACGTGTGTTCCAAAGTGACCACGTTTGTCTCTGAAGTAAAGGCTGGACTACAATAGAGCTGTTTGGAGCAGTTTGTGAACAGTGTTTTCTGTTGGAGATGGTAAGTCCCTTTGGGGTGGACTTTGGGCTTTTTCACTTTGTAAACCTATAACGTGCACAAAGAAGATATATAACACAATAAAAGAAAGGGAAAAAGCCAAAAAGCATAATATGAGCACTTTAAAGGGGCTGTACTCGAAATACTGAAAAACCACGGGCTGGGATTGCCTCCACACAGCTCTCACAAACTGTTCCCCAATACGTGCAGCAGTGGAAGAAGTATTCAGATCCTTTACTTAAGTAAAAGTACTAACACCACACTGTAAAAATACTCTGTTACAAGTAAAAGTCCTGCATTGAAAAGTTTACTTAAGTAAAAGTATAAAAGTATCATCAGGAAAATGTACTTAAAGTATTTAAAGTAAAAGTACTCAATGCAGAAAAGTCCTCACAATTTAGAAACTGGAAACGATAAGAACAGTTCTGGCAATCAACAGTGTTTAAGTGTTTAATCGGCTAATCTTTTCAGCTGGACTTTTAGGCCTATATTAATAAAACATTGTATTTTATAAACTACGTGTTTTGTGTGCAAAAATCTTAATTTGTAAAGTAATTAGTAACTAAAGCTGTCAGATGAATGTAGTGGAGTAAAAAGTACAATATTTCTCTCTGAAATGTAGCGGAGTAGAAGGAGAAAGTGGCATGAAAAGAAAAGACTCAAGTAAAGTACAAGTATCTCAACATTTGTACTTAAGTGCAGTACTTGAGTAAATGTACTTAGTTACATTCCACCACTGAATACGTGAAATAGCTACAAATTTTCATGACCAGATTCACTCAAATCAACTAACATGCCCGTGCGGCCAGACCGGCCATCAAAACAAAGAACAGAGAAACTGGTATTACAACACACACAGAGGGAGCATGACTTCTTTCTCTGCTCAGGACACCATTACTCCATTATATCTTTACAAACATTTTTTTGCTTTATTAATATGCTAAATATCGAGTACAGTCCCTTTCATGGAAAGGAAACAAGATCTTTTTTAATGTTTCTTTCTTTAAAATCCGGGTTTTATTTTCATAGTTTTGGCCATCCTTCTTGTCATAGTCATTTTTAATATTTTGTATTTTTTAAGCCTGGTGGACATCTCTCTAGTCGTCAAATGTTAACTTTTCTTGGTGACAAAATCTGCTACGAATATAAAAGTCAGAATTATCCACACTGTAGTCAGGTATATACTTTCCTGAAGGCCGATACATTATTAAAATAAATAGAGAAATGCATATGGTCCCTGAGTGTGCAACACTTTTTTCTTACTTTCATATGCTTTTATGCCCACTTGTATATTTTCAAGCTTAATTGGCTGTTAGCTTCTTCATGGGTTGCTATCTGATTCATCGGATTTAAGAATTATGTTTTTTGATAACTGTGGATTTTCGACCCAATCTGTTACACTGGAGTCGTATTAGAAAGGTATCACTACACAACTCCAAATGGACAGTTGGATTACACCGAGCAATAACTTCTTTAATGTACTGCTGGCCATGTGAGTGAAGTTTAAAGATAGAGTTGAGTAACCTAATCGGAAGTTCATAATTACAGTCACACTTACAACTTCCGAGGTAGTTCCAGATAGAGTCCTGAAAGAAAGAAACAAACAAACAAACAAACAAACAAAATAATGAGTAATGATTCATCCATTAGTAATAATAAAACTGCATCATTTCAGAGGTAGACTCTGCGTAATTGTGTGTGAACCTAATTATATTGGATCAGTAAATCTAGTCATTACCTGTGAAAGGGGAATTCCCAGAAACTTCTGGACAGCATGCCACGCGATGTCATTGTGGTTACACTTCAGGAGGTCGCGCTCATAGAACAGACAGTCCACAGTGAGGAGGACGTTCGGGTTGTTTACCTGTCTCATGCTTGGAGCTACAACATGGTCAGGACTGAAGGTGTGATGCATCACCACCAGAATTGCTGGTTTATCACCTGTTAATAATGATAATACAACCAAACGAGTCAGAAATTAGATGAATAAATCAGTTTGATTTTTACTCCATCTGTAGCCCACAGCATGGGGGTCACCTGTTGGCTTTTTTATATCTTTCCCATTGTTTTTATTCACATTTTTACATAGAAATACATTGGTCTCCATCAACTCCTGAAAAAGATGTCATGCTCCTTAGCGGCTTAATGTTCCACTATGTTCCCCAGCTATAGTTGCTGACTTTGTCTGTCTGCTGTTTGGTGCAGGGCAGGTAGCATACAGCTGGCCTATCAGAGCTTTTTTTTGCTTAAAACAGCTGCCGGCTGCATCTGGAAACAAGGTTTAGTAGTTGAGGTGTGGTTAGAGTGAGGGCCTTGGGGGCAAGAGCTAAAAATGGGGGAATTGCAAGTACAATTAGCCCTCCTGTTGTCCTTGGGTCAAATTTGACCCGTTTTCAAAAAGTTTCTATATCAGAAATGTGGGTTTCTTTAAACCAAATATTCAAAAGAAATAACGTGGATGGTTCCGTACAATGCACTTCACAAGTAAATTAAATAATCAACTCACTACTTTCCTTGAATTTGGATGTTTTAGTCAATTTTATAGCATTTGAAAAAGAAAATGATAAAAGAACGTCAGAAAAAGCGCTGAAAAAAAAGTGACTAAACCGTCAAAACATTTCCAAAACATCAGGAAAAGTGACAAAAGTGTCAAAAAAGACGACCAAAACATTGAAAAAAGTTACAATTTTTACACAGAAAAGCAAAGTTGCACGGTCGACAGGAAGATAACACAAGGGATCAAGCCTAGACAAAAACAAATATTACATACGTTTTCTACTAAAATAAGGGACTTGTCAATTCATTGGTCAAAAGTCCCTGTATATATTTGACCAATCAGTGTGAAATTAACCAAACACTGTCTGAAGGCATTTCCTACCTGGCATGTTGTCCAGGGCCTCGCTGATGTCTGTTCCAACTCGTGAAGCGATGGGACAGAAAACCAGAAGGTAGTCACTTTCTTCAGGACACTGCACCTCAATTTTGCCAACGTCTTTAAACTTTTCAACAAAGGCTTGATGAGCACCATTAGTTATTCCCGCCAAGTGGACATAAAATTTTCTCCCCAACACTGAAGACAGAGCAGAATGTTGAAGTCATTAATGCGCTGTAACATCGTTTTGTGCAGCCACACCACCAGACCCTGATGTAAAACAATCTTGTCAAAAAGCTCTTTAGCTAGCATAAATGTAAATATATCTTATTCTCTTTAATGTTGAAATATTGCAGTCTTGAAAGAACAACACCAGTTTTGGAAGAAGTATTCAGACCCTTAAGTCAAAGTACTAATACTACACTGTGGAAGTACTCCACTACAAGTAAAAGTCCTGCATTCAAAACCTTACTTAAGAAAAGATATGTATTATCAGCTAAATTTACTTAAAGGTCCCATGGCATGACAATTTCACTTTATGAGGGTTTTTTTTAACATTAATATGAGTTCCCCCATCCTGCCTATGGTCCCCCAGTGGCTAGAAATGGTGATAGGTGTAAACCGAGCCCTGGGTATCCTGCTCTGCCTTTGAGAAAATGAAAGCTCAGATGGGCCGATCTGGAATCTGCCCTTTATGACTTCATAAGGGGTTACGTCCAGAGAATTTGGCCCACCCATGAGAGAGAGAGAGACATCATGGCTTGAAAACAAGCGAAGCATGGCAGTTGGTCAAGGCCACACCCCCCCTCCACCTTGCCCCCCCCTCTCTCCTCCTCAATAGCATTTAAAGCTACAGACACAGAAATGGCACATCCTAAGTAAAGCTCATTGTGGGACTGGCTCTAGTGGCTGTAATTCTGCACCAAGGCTGAATTTCAGGAAAGAGACTTCAGATACAGTATTAGGGGACCACTAAGGTCTATATAAAAGAGACTTCAGATACAGTATTAGGGGACCACTAAGGCCTATATAAAAGAGACTTCAGATACAGTATTAGGGGACCACTAAGGTCTATATAAAAGAGACTTCAGATACAGTATTAGGGGACCACTAAGGCCTATATAAAAGAGACTTCAGATACAGTATTAGGAGACCACTAAGGTCTATATAAAAGAGACTTCAGATACAGTATTAGGGGACCACTAAGGTCTATATAAAAGAGACTTCAGATACAGTATTAGGGGACCACTAAGGTCTATATAAAAGAGACTTCAGATACAGTATTAGGGGACCACTAAGGCCTATATAAAAGAGACTTCAGATACAGTATTAGGGGACCACTAAGGTCTATATAAAAGAGACTTCAGATACAGTATTAGGGGACCACTAAGGTCTATATAAAAGAGACTTCAGATACAGTATTAGGGGACCACTAAGGTCTATATAAAAGAGACTTCAGATACAGTATTAGGGGACCACTAAGGTCTATATAAAAGAATCCAAAAAGCAGCATGTCATGGGATCTTAAAAGTATTAAAAGTAAAAGTACAGCAATGACAGACAATCATAGCACAGTCATGACTATAATTAATCATTGTGTGAAGCCACTATAAATAAAATTATATTTAAAAAATACACACCTATTTCACATAAAAATCAGGATACTGTCAGTGTTATACTTTTAGATATGTTGTGTTTGCTGATGTTTTTGAATTAATATTACTGCTGCCATAACACTTACTCTTTCAGTTTGTCAGAATAATTCAAATGTAAAATTATATTTTTGAAGATGCTGGACAGGAAGGGGATGAAAAAAATGTCATCTGAAAATGTAACTAAAACTGTGAGACAAATGTAGTGGAGTAAACAATACAATATTTGCCTCTGAGATGTATGAGAGTAGAAACATAAATTTGCATAAAATGGAAATACTCAAGTGAAGTACAAGTATTTGAATTTGAATTTAAATTTAAAGTGCTCATATTATGCTTTTTCCCTTTCCTTTATTGTGTTATATATCTTCTTTGTGCAAGTTATAGGTTTACAAAGTGAAAAAGCCCAAAGTCCTCCCCAAAGGGACTTACCATCTCCAACAGAAAACACTGTTCACAAACTGCTCCAAACAGCTCTATTGTAGTCCAGCCTTTACTTCAGAGTCAAACGTGCGTCACTTTGTAACACGTTATAATGCTCGCCTAAATGCTAGCATTGGACGCCCTTATACTCTCTTATATTGTCTATATTTAATGCTGGTCTCTAGACTTTATCCTTGCAATATTGGACTTATTTGCACTACCACCATGACACACACTCTCATAGAGCACCTTACCATACATACTGAATCACAGGGTCAGTCCCTGCCCTGTCACTGCAACCGTCTCATGCTTATACATCCCTTAGTACATTCATGTGGATTTTTTATTTAGTATCTTTTCTTTTATTGTCCATATTATTCATGTAGATTTGTTATTTTATCACCCTGTTTATGATGTATGTGTATGTTGTGTGTGATGTCTTTAAGCTACTGAGACCTTGAATTTCCCCTTGGGGATCAATAAAGTATCTATCTATCTATCTATCTATCTATCTACTCTGCTTCTGAATGGCTAGTAGTCCTTACCTAGGTACTGCGCATGTGCGACTCCCAACAAAGATGGAACAGAAGTGAGAGGTCTCACTCTGTAGCTAAAACAGAGAGCTCAACACACAGGGTGAAAAGAGGAGCTAAAAATATGGTGTTTTTTGAAAATTAAACCATGTAAACCTATTCTGATATAACCTCTAAATACAATTATGAACCTGAAAATGAGCATAATATGAGCACTTTAAGTACAGTACTTGAGTAAATGCACTTAGTTCCATTCCACCACCGAGCAACACAAACAGTAAACTTGTTTGCTCACCAGTCATCTCTCCCTTGTCCTTGTTTCTGTGGAGGAGATAAAGAAACCTTTAGTCAACGCACTTTAAATTAAGTGAAGTTAAACAAGGTGGAGATGTATATGCGTCACAAACTCTTTTGTCACAGCTACTCAGCACAAACGTGTCTGACACAGTTAAAGTTACCTTAGAGGTCTATAACCTGAATTGTTATTCCGCATGGTAGAGATTCAGCAGTTCACAGCCTCGCACAGATTATTCAAAACCTTTTTTTAAGAGTCTTACTTACGAAATAGATTGATAATTTCTCGGTAATACCTCTGGCATTTCCGTCTTGCGAGTGACAGAAAAACAATAGCAGCTCCTCCCTGTCAGCGGAGCACTTTCACTTTTGCTTTGACACGTGTTATCTAAAGAATGTGCAGAGATGGGACGTGTCTAACAAGAGATAAGCTGTGACCCCAGGCTACAGCAGAGGAAGGAAAATGCAGAAACTGTAGAGCTGCTGGTGCAATACGTGCACTCTGGCAGTTACTGTTGTAAAATGCACTTGGATAAGCAATTCATGTTGTTTAGTTTAAAACACTCTAAAGAGAATGTTAAATTATAGATGGATTGATTTACAGCTAATATTTGAAAAATGTACACAACCTTATTTGTTAAACAGTAAATTAGTTTTACTAAGAACCGTCAGACTCCTGACATAGAGAGTCTAAGCGAGGATCTTAAACAGAAGTAAACCTGTTTTTTCAAGATGCAAAATGATGTTATAGGAGAAAGCCGCAGAGACCAAATTCTGCTCACACTTCCTTTGTGCAACTGTAGCCTATGCAGCTTGTTTCAAGGTTCAAGGTACATACTGTAGATTTATATCAACTGCAGAATGTTAACAAGGCATCTTGTCTATAGCATAACTATCTATTGCAATTCAATACAACAGCTTTACAAAAGGTTTATTTTGTGTTTTGGTGTACTCTCATTGCTCATTTCCTGCAGTAGCAGGACGCTGTTTTCAGCAAATAAGCTCTGATAAGCTTAAAATACACTTCCTGCTCTGCACCGAACAACAGACAAACATATAGCTATAGATTCAGATGATTAATTATGCATTAAAGTGATGAACACATTATTGCATCAGTAATTATAATCTGATGATATAATGTACCTTATTCTGAAATGTGCCATTCTGCATAATGAGTAGTTTTACTTTTGGTACATTAAGTATATTTTGATGCTTATGCTTTTGTACTTCTACGTCTAACTGGTTATTGTGAGCATTGTCAGGTTGAGGAGTCTGCTGTGCAGTCTCCTCAGCGGCTGGAGTTTGTTAAGTTGTCATGTTGTTCTCAGTTGTCATCTCCAACTACATCCACAGATGAAGACCTTACACAATGTGTTTGAAAACCTAATAAGTGGATTTTGTAAAAAAAAAAGCATGTTTAATGAGAAAACACAATGATGACATGTAAATTGTGATCACAGGAAAACAGTCTTTGCTCAAGGATAATCTCTCGTTATCTTGATTAAAGCTGCAGTAACTGGAAAGCAGAAAAGTGCCAGGATTTGAATTAGAGTGAGACCTCTTCCTGCTCTCCATCTCCACTCTTTGTTGCATGCGCAGAACACCCTATAGAAACGTTTTCTCTCTCTGAAGTGATCTGTGATTGGCCAAAGTCTTCCGTCAGAGGCTGGATTTTCTAAAGCCTGAAAGCAAAGCCAAGAGGAGATGCAGAAGTCTAGTTTTCTTTCAGATCACTTGAATTACAATATGCTAAAAGATTGTAATGGAATTTCAGCCCAACGACGCCAAAAACAAATTGCCTACCACAGCTTTAAAGGGATACTTCACCGATTTAGCATTAAGCTTTGTATCAGCAGAAACACGGTAGTAATTTCTAATGAGCGTGCTTCCCTTCCTCATGTCCCCCTGAGACGATAGATCTCTGTAAAATCTTCCGATGACGGAAAACAATGATTTTTGCGTCATCGGAAGATTTTTTGCCCAGAGGTAATGGACTACAGCCAGTAGTAGGAGCTACTTCCGCATGTTTTCAACCCGCCCATAGGGGGTTGGACTGTCGTCTTTACTCGAAGATTGCCGAAGCAAAACGAGTGTCAGCCATCTCGAAGCTTCGCTAAACAGGCTCCGTCTTTTCAGCAGAAAACTTTTACAACAATTATGTGCATTCAAACTACCGCACATGTGTCCCACCGGGATACATTGGTACAGATCGGAGAATATGCAGGACACTTCATTACAGACGGAATACTCGACACACTACGCGAGCTTCGCGTAAACTCCATTTACTTGTGAGAATATAAGGTTTTTCCAACTGTGTCTTCCGTTAAAAAAAGACATCATACAGGTGATGGGGCTGCCAATCAAGTACAGTCTGCACATGCCCACTCTGTCAGAAGACATTTAGACAATGGCCACAGAGCCTGCCAAACATCCCCCGGGCCATTTTAAAGTTACAACAGCAACCCATGCAGAAAGGTTGGTGATGTCTGGACACACAAATCTGATCTGATCACTCTCAAATAACAGTGTGGACAGTCAGTCTTATAGATCTGATTTTACAAAATCATATTTGACTGCTGTCTGAACATAGGCCATGAAATTAACCAAACAATGGTTAACCAAACTTCTGGTATGTTGTCCAGGGCCTCGCTGATGTCTGTTCCAACTCGTGAAGCGATGGGACAGAAAACCAGAAGGTAGTCACTTTCTTCAGGAGACTGCACCTCAGTTTGGCCAACGTCTTTAAACTTTTTAACAAAGGCTTGATGAGCACCATTAGTTTGTCTCACCAAGTGGACATAAAAGTTTCTCCCCGGCACTGAAGACAGAGCAGAATGTTGAAGTCATTAATGCGCTGTAACATCATTTTGTGCAGCCACACCACCAGACCCTGTTTTCAATCTTGTCAAAAAAAAGATCTTAAGCTAGATTCAGCATGAATTTTACACATTCCTGATATTACAACAACATGTGTTTTGAATTTATAAAAACAGTAAACTTGTTTTCTCACCAGTCGTCTCTGCTTCGGCCATGTCTCTAAAGAGGAGATGAAGAAACCTTTAGTCAAAACACTAATAACAAACTGAAATGAAGCTAAACAAGGTGGAGGTGTATATGCGTCACAAACTCTTTTTGTGCTTGACACAGTTAAAGTTACCTTCTATAGTCTACTACCTGTATTGTAGCTCAGATGAACGGAGATTCAGCTATTCACAGCCTCACAGACTAGTTAAAACCTTTAAGGTGCTTACTTCTGAAATAGATTATAACTTTCTTTGAAAGGTCTCTACATATCCGTCTGATGCCTGACTCTTTCCTTTCGGTGTGGTACTTTCAGTTTTGCTTGGACAAGAATGGAGTCCTGGAGAACAGGTTTGGCTTAAACCAGCATGACCATACTGGTTATAATAAGTCATATGTAAATGTTTATCCACATTAGAACAAATGATTACCAGCCCTGACAGTGATGTTGGTGTTGCCTCTGTGTGTGTGTGTGTGTGTGTGTGTGTGTGTGTGTGTGTGTGTGTGTGTGTGTGTGTGTGTGTGTCTCTAAAACTCACACAAAATGAATCTCAAAAACAAGTGTGTGGTTGGGATCAAAATGAAGACTAAGTTTGAAAATGGGTGTGGTCCGAGAAACGGAGTCCGAGCACAATTCTAGTACATAAGTTTTATAGTACGCATAAGAACCACCCGCCCACTTACTGCGCCAGAAACTGCTGTTCTTATAATATTTAATGTGTATGAGAGTGTGCTCCTAGCATACTTTTATCATATCATAATGACCAGATCCTAAAAATGTTATACTGATACTACTTATACTTATACTTGGCTACGGGCTGGAGACACGTCTTTAGTAAGCATTACGGAGGGAAATGAATGATATATATGTTATTGAGTAGAAAAATAACTGTGTGTGCCTTTTACGTCTGCTGAATTTTCACGGCGGCATGGTGGCCCACGGCAGCGTAGTGGCCCACGACAGCATGCTGGCCCAGTGGATAGCACTGTGGCCTCACAGCAAGAAGGTTCCGGGTCGAATCCCGGTTATCCCGGGCCTTTCTGTTTGGGGTTTGCATGTTATGGTTTTATCTGGGTGCTCCGGTTTCCCCCACCATAAGAAACATGTAGATTAGGTTCTCCAGTCAGTGCCCTCGGAACACGTACAAAACAATCACTAACCCTAATTTTATATTACAAAAGAGAGCAATACGACTCATTAACAGAGCAGAATACCTTGAACCAACAAACAGATTATTTATAAACTCACACACACTTAAATTTAGAGGCTTTATAACCGTGCCCTAAAACTTTTAGATAAAAATCCCATTCGATTCCATCACTGTTACATTTTAAATAAACATAAAATCTTAAACTTTGTTAATTTTGTTAATCTTAAATACATAAAGCTGTTTTTTAAATGTTTGACTGGACTTGCACCTGAGCCACTTTGTAAATTTGTGAACAGGCTGGAATCCTCCAGATCCACAAGAGCTGCTGCATGTGGAGACTGTAAAGTTCCATTTTGTAAAAAAAATCTTTTGCCCAAAATGTTTTTTCTGTGAAAGGAGCCAATCTGTGGAACTGGCTTCCTACCAATATAAAGACTCTAACTAAAATGTCCACCTTTAAAAAACTATCAAAAGCATGGTTCATACAGCAGCAGCAGTGTGATCATGCCACATGAACTGTATAGCTGTGTGTATGTGAGGTGTGCATCTGTGTGAGTTCGAGTGAATGTGTTTATTTACTACATTTATTTTTATTGCTGCTAACTGGTTTCTGGACATTTTATTGTATTCACTGTAAAAATTTGACTCTTTTATTATTTTAACTGTTAAAAGCCTTTCTAGGGACAGGTGTTGCGAATTAGCCATGGCTATAAACACTGTGATACAGGCATCGGATTGTTCTTTATGTAATAATCTATGTTTTTTGTATCTGTCCCTATTCAAATAAACAACAAATAAATAAAATTGGTGGTGGAAGCCAAAACAATGTATAAAGTCAAAAATAGGATGGTTCCAGAGTCTATCCAGAAGCAGTTTCAGATTAGAGAGAGCAAGTATGAACTGAGGGGAATGTGCATGTTCACAAAGACAAAGATTAGAACAAATGTAAAACAAAGATGTATATCAGCAAAGGGAGTAAACGTGTGGTATCTTTTAGATGAGGAAGTAAAAATGTGTTACACACTACAAAGATTTAAAAAAAAAAAATACTAAAAAGTAGGTTGATTAACAAATATAAAAGTGAGGCATGAATGGCAATTTGTATATGAATGGGAATGTATTTTGTTTTGTTATTTGTTTCTGCACATACTGTACATGTGTAATAATATGTATATCAAATACAGAAATTAATGATAATACATTTTATAAAATTGCTAATATCCTGAGGGACCTAAGAACAAAATAAATTAATAAAATAGAATGTAAAAAGGGTAGGTGTAATAAGCAAATGCTTCAACCTACACCTTTTTGATCAGTATTGATTATAAACGAGTTAACACTACATGTTTTTTTACCATTTATGTTATGTAAGTGATGTTGTATATTTATGTGATTGATTGAAATAACCTAAACTAAACTAAACTAAGTCACTGGCTTAGATCTGGAGTTGGTCCCCGGGCGCTGTAAATGGCTGCCCACTGCTCCTTTGAGGGATGGGTTAAAATGCAGAGAATGATTTCCGCTACATGTATGTGTATGGGACAGTAAAGTACCTTGACCTTTACTCTAACTCAACAACTTGCAAAACAGCTTGACTTTAAAGGAAAAGGAAAAGGAAGCACTTTATCAAGGGGTTCAGCAATACATGAACATTCCTATTAATAGTGGATGGGTTGTGGGTAAAATAACATATAATTATTGAGAAAATTATTACTGTGAACATAGCAGAGAGCAGACCAGACTGTGCGCATTTATTCATTGTTGTCATTAGATGCGTTGCATGTCTGCATACAGGATAGAGAGCCGAAGTCACGCCCTTCTACTTCAGGTCCATGAGACATATCTTTCGAAAGAATATGAACCGGAGTGAATGGGGAAAGACAAATAATTTTTTGATCCTGTTTGAATTGAGCCATGAATTACACATATGATGTTCATCAGTTTAATAGATAATTTCGCAAGTCAAGAAAGTCTTGGTTTATTGTTAAACTGTTGAAGTATAAGACTGTGAAAATACGTAATTAGAAAGACTCCACACTTCAAAGTCACATGGATGACGTCTCGCTGAAGCTACGATGTCTGTGTGTATCGTACCGGGGATGTAACGTTACTCAAAGGAGCAGAGGATCTTGCTTGTTCTTTTGCTTTTCTGCTAATAACACTTCACTGGATAAAACACATCAGTTAAGATAATGTTACATGTGTTGTGGAACAGAGCTAAGCTAGCTAGCTAGCAATCAAGTTGATGCATCAAGCTAGGTGACGTAAATTGTGTGAGACGAGAGAAGTAGTTCACTGAGCGGTTTCGCACAAAACTAAGTGGTCATAAGACAAACCTACGGCCAACTGAGACTTTCTTCGGATGAAAAATAATCTTTTGAATTGATGAACAATTGGCTCAATTCAAACGGGATCAAAAAATAATTTGCTTCTCCCCGTTCACTACCGTTCATATTTCTTTCCAAATTAAGGTCCCATGACGTCCACCGGAAGGGGAGGGACTTCGCCTCTTTATTACGGCTGCAGGCGCCACTGGTCCGAGCAAGCAGGCCGGAAGTAGGGGAATGGGAAGTAGGGGAGCCCCCCCCACACACACACACACACTTTACACCCCTGGCCTAATTTTGCACCACAGTTTGTGTGATCCAATAGCAAGGTGGTTTCTAGTTTATGGTTGTTTTATAAAACCTTTTTTTCCTTAGTTCTTATTTTTGCTTGAAATGGCTCTCAAGTAATTCATAATATATCAACAGATTATTATCAACAAATTATCAGTCATTTACTAATGATGTTTATGAATATTTCACATATTTGTGATATGTTAACATAGCATGTATTAATCATTTTGTCTCTCACGCACCGGATGTCCCTCCCCTTCAGCAATCTCAGATATCTATTTTGCAGAGGCACCATCCCTGCATCGGGGGCTTACAGCCACCCAGGACGGTTGTGATTGGTTTAAAGAAATACAAACAGTCTAGGCGTTTTTATTTTTGTTCCCTACCAGCAGTGTAGCCAGATCATACCCCAGTGGTAAGGAGGTAAGTCTGGCAATAAATGACTAAAAATAAACCAATAGAAAAACGCCTGATGGCTGTATGCTTGATTATCTTAGTTACAGCTGAATCTAAGACGCACCAGAGCAAATGTTTAAGGATATTTCTTTATTTGACTCCACTCACCATCCCCTCAATCCTGACTAGACTCCCAGTGTCTGTCATCTAAATGCATGTACATACCATAACCATGCCGTTGCTGTTCTTCACAGTTGGGGTGGTATTGGCTTGGAGATGAGCTGGACACTAAGGTTACGTTTTTGTAGATTCAATTCAAAAGATGTGTAAGCCAAAATGGCAACTGAAACTTATTAACTAATTTTTGATAGGAATCCATCACATTTGTTTATCAGGGATGAGATCAATTTACAGAGACACTTTGGCTGATTCATTTTTATTCATTCTTTATGATAGAAAAACAGATAATCCTGATATTTAATGAGCACAAAACAGCAATCATTGTGCAATGATGTTATGTCATCATCATTCAAATGTCATCGTTCAAAACATATGATTTGACCACATACTACTCTACTACACACACATTTAAACATGTACATGCCACAAAACATGGATCTCAAAAGCACAATAAATGGAGTTGTGAAGTAACGTTGGTAGTAACCCCTGCTTTACAATCATCTCAATCTCAATAAATGATATTGTGCCAGCCACCAAAAACCTTTTCAATGTACAGTTGGGCTTGTCATTACTGTTTTAAGATGGACTTGAGTGACTTTTCAACTTATGACAATTGTATGTATAATAAGTAAAATGCAACTGTCAAGGTTACTTTTTAACTTTGCCTCTTTCTTTCCATCTTTTTCACATCCAGTTACTTGTTTAATGCCTGTATTTGCACATCTGTTATTCGTTCAAAATGTGTGAGATCTAAAGATTCAGCTTAAAAACTTCTATATCAGCCTTCTCAACTATACTACAATAATAACAATAATACCATTATTTTGTTATTACATTTTTACAAATGATTGCACATGCATTCCATGGCACATTTATGTTGTCCCTTTGAGAATCATTTATTGTGATACTGCAAACTGCCATTACAGTGGATTCCTTTTGTTTTTGTAATGCATGTTTTTAACAGGCCTCACACATCTTACTTCTTTATCGCTGCAAAATATGTCGCAACCACAATTGTCACCACCACTATACAACCACCTGCTATAACAGCAGGCTGCCAGTACTTCCTCCAACCTAAAAGAAATACAAACAGAGAAATTAGTCATCTGGTATCATGTACGACCCTAAAATATTTAGCTCACATATTAGAACAAGAATACCAATGTATTTATTTCTTAAAGTGCTCATATTATGCTCATTTTGAGATTCATAATTGTATTTAGAGGTTATATCAGAATAGGTTTACGTGGTTTAATTTTCAAAAAACACATATTTTTGCACATTTTCACCCTGTGTGTTGAGCTCTCTGTTTTAGCTAGAGTGAGACATCTCACTTCTGTTCCATCTTTGTTGGGAGTCGCACATGCTCAGTAGCTAGGTAAGGACTACTAGCCAGTCAGAAGCAGAGTATGAGGGCGTGCCATGCTAGCAGCTAGGCGAGCATTATAACGTGTGTTACAAAGTGACCACGTTTGACTCTGAAGTAAAGGCTGGACTACAATAGAGCTGTTTGGAGCAGTTTGTGAACAGTGTTTTCTGTTGGAGATGGTAAGTCCCTTTGGGGTGGACTTTGGGCTTTTTCACTTTGTAAACCTATAACGTGCACAAAGAAGATATATAACACAATAAAAGAAAGGGAAAAAGCCAAAAAGCATAATATGAGCACTTTAAAGGGGCTGTACTCGAAATACTGAAAAACCACGGGCTGGGATTGCCTCCACACAGCTCTCACAAACTGTTCCCCAATACGTGCAGCAGTGGAAGAAGTATTCAGATCCTTTACTTAAGTAAAAGTACTAACACCACACTGTAAAAATACTCTGTTACAAGTAAAAGTCCTGCATTGAAAAGTTTACTTAAGTAAAAGTATAAAAGTATCATCAGGAAAATGTACTTAAAGTATTTAAAGTAAAAGTACTCAATGCAGAAAAGTCCTCACAATTTAGAAACTGGAAACGATAAGAACAGTTCTGGCAATCAACAGTGTTTAAGTGTTTAATCGGCTAATCTTTTCAGCTGGACTTTTAGGCCTATATTAATAAAACATTGTATTTTATAAACTACGTGTTTTGTGTGCAAAAATCTTAATTTGTAAAGTAATTAGTAACTAAAGCTGTCAGATGAATGTAGTGGAGTAAAAAGTACAATATTTCTCTCTGAAATGTAGCGGAGTAGAAGGAGAAAGTGGCATGAAAAGAAAAGACTCAAGTAAAGTACAAGTATCTCAACATTTGTACTTAAGTGCAGTACTTGAGTAAATGTACTTAGTTACATTCCACCACTGAATACGTGAAATAGCTACAAATTTTCATGACCAGATTCACTCAAATCAACTAACATGCCCGTGCGGCCAGACCGGCCATCAAAACAAAGAACAGAGAAACTGGTATTACAACACACACAGAGGGAGCATGACTTCTTTCTCTGCTCAGGACACCATTACTCCATTATATCTTTACAAACATTTTTTTGCTTTATTAATATGCTAAATATCGAGTACAGTCCCTTTCATGGAAAGGAAACAAGATCTTTTTTAATGTTTCTTTCTTTAAAATCCGGGTTTTATTTTCATAGTTTTGGCCATCCGTCTTGTCATAGTCATTTTTAATATTTTGTATTTTTTAAGCCTGGTGGACATCTCTCTAGTCGTCAAATGTTAACTTTTCTTGGTGACAAAATCTGCTACGAATATAAAAGTCAGAATTATCCACACTGTAGTCAGGTATATACTTTCCTGAAGGCCGATACATTATTAAAATAAATAGAGAAATGCATATGGTCCCTGAGTGTGCAACACTTTTTTCTTACTTTCATATGCTTTTATGCCCACTTGTATATTTTCAAGCTTAATTGGCTGTTAGCTTCTTCATGGGTTGCTATCTGATTCATCGGATTTAAGAATTATGTTTTTTGATAACTGTGGATTTTCGACCCAATCTGTTACATTGGAGTCGTATTAGAAAGGTATCACTACACAACTCCAAATGGACAGTTGGATTACACCGAGCAATAACTTCTTTAATGTACTGCTGGCCATGTGAGTGAAGTTTAAAGATAGAGTTGAGTAACCTAATCGGAAGTTCATAATTACAGTCACACTTACAACTTCCGAGGTAGTTCCAGATAGAGTCCTGAAAGAAAGAAACAAACAAACAAACAAACAAACAAAATAATGAGTAATGATTCATCCATTAGTAATAATAAAACTGCATCATTTCAGAGGTAGACTCTGCGTAATTGTGTGTGAACCTAATTATATTGGATCAGTAAATCTAGTCATTACCTGTGAAAGGGGAATTCCCAGAAACTTCTGGACAGCATGCCACGCGATGTCATTGCGGTTACACTTCAGGAGGTCGCGCTCATAGAACAGACAGTCCACAGTGAGGAGGACGTTCGGGTTGTTTACCTGTCTCATGCTTGGAGCTACAACATGGTCAGGACTGAAGGTGTGATGCATCACCACCAGAATTGCTGGTTTATCACCTGTTAATAATGATAATACAACCAAACGAGTCAGAAATTAGATGAATAAATCAGTTTGATTTTTACTCCATCTGTAGCCCACAGCATGGGGGTCACCTGTTGGCTTTTTTATATCTTTCCCATTGTTTTTATTCACATTTTTACATAGAAATACATTGGTCTCCATCAACTCCTGAAAAAGATGTCATGCTCCTTAGCGGCTTAATGTTCCACTATGTTCCCCAGCTATAGTTGCTGACTTTGTCTGTCTGCTGTTTGGTGCAGGGCAGGTAGCATACAGCTGGCCTATCAGAGCTTTTTTTTGCTTAAAACAGCTGCCGGCTGCATCTGGAAACAAGGTTTAGTAGTTGAGGTGTGGTTAGAGTGAGGGCCTTGGGGGCAAGAGCTAAAAATGGGGGAATTGCAAGTACAATTAGCCCTCCTGTTGTCCTTGGGTCAAATTTGACCCGTTTTCAAAAAGTTTCTATATCAGAAATGTGGGTTTCTTTAAACCAAATATTCAAAAGAAATAACGTGGATGGTTTCGTACAATGCTCTTCACAAGTAAATTAAATAATCAACTCACTACTTTCCTTGAATTTGGATGTTTTAGTCAATTTTATAGCATTTGAAAAAGAAAATGATAAAAGAACGTCAGAAAAAGCGCTGAAAAAAAAGTGACTAAACCGTCAAAACATTTCCAAAACATCAGGAAAAGTGACAAAAGTGTCAAAAAAGACGACCAAAACATTGAAAAAAGTTACAATTTTTACACAGAAAAGCAAAGTTGCACGGTCGACAGGAAGACAACACAAGGGATTAAGCCAAGACAAAAACAAAAATTACATACGTTTTCTACTAAAATAAGGGACTTGTCAATTCATTGGTCAAAAGTCCCTGTATATATTTGACCAATCAGTGTGAAATTAACCAAACACTGTCTGAAGGCATTTCCTACCTGGCATGTTGTCCAGGGCCTCGCTGATGTCTGTTCCAACTCGTGAAGCGATGGGACAGAAAACCAGAAGGTAGTCACTTTCTTCAGGACACTGCACCTCAATTTTGCCAACGTCTTTAAACTTTTCAACAAAGGCTTGATGAGCACCATTAGTTATTCCCGCCAAGTGGACATAAAATTTTCTCCCCAACACTGAAGACAGAGCAGAATGTTGAAGTCATTAATGCGCTGTAACATCGTTTTGTGCAGCCACACCACCAGACCCTGATGTAAAACAATCTTGTCAAAAAGCTCTTTAGCTAGCATAAATGTAAATATATCTTATTCTCTTTAATGTTGAAATATTGCAGTCTTGAAAGAACAACACCAGTTTTGGAAGAAGTATTCAGACCCTTAAGTCAAAGTACTAATACTACACTGTGGAAGTACTCCACTACAAGTAAAAGTCCTGCATTCAAAACCTTACTTAAGAAAAGATATGTATTATCAGCTAAATTTACTTAAAGGTCCCATGGCATGACAATTTCACTTTATGAGGGTTTTTTTAACATTAATATGAGTTCCCCCATCCTGCCTATGGTCCCCCAGTGGCTAGAAATGGTGATAGGTGTAAACCGAGCCCTGGGTATCCTGCTCTGCCTTTGAGAAAATGAAAGCTCAGATGGGCCGATCTGGAATCTGCCCTTTATGACTTCATAAGGGGTTACGTCCAGAGAATTTGGCCCACCCATGAGAGAGAGAGAGACATCATGGCTTGAAAACAAGCGAAGCATGGCAGTTGGTCAAGGCCACACCCCCCCTCCACCTTGCCCCCCCCTCTCTCCTCCTCAATTGCATTTAAAGCTACAGACACAGAAATGGCACATCCTAAGTAAAGCTCATTGTGGGACTGGCTCTAGTGGCTGTAATTCTGCACCAAGGCTGAATTTCAGGAAAGAGACTTCAGATACAGTATTAGGGGACCACTAAGGCCTATATAAAAGAGACTTCAGATACAGTATTAGGGGACCACTAAGGCCTATATAAAAGAGACTTCAGATACAGTATTAGGGGACCACTAAGGTCTATATAAAAGAGAATTCAGATACAGTATTAGGGGACCACTAAGGCCTATATAAAAGAGACTTCAGATACAGTATTAGGAGACCACTAAGGTCTATATAAAAGAGACTTCAGATACAGTATTAGGGGACCACTAAGGTCTATATAAAAGAGACTTCAGATACAGTATTAGGGGACCACTAAGGTCTATATAAAAGAGACTTCAGATACAGTATTAGGGGACCACTAAGGTCTATATAAAAGAGACTTCAGATACAGTATTAGGGGACCACTAAGGTCTATATAAAAGAGACTTCAGATACAGTATTAGGGGACCACTAAGGTCTATATAAAAGAGACTTCAGATACAGTATTAGGGGACCACTAAGGTCTATATAAAAGAATCCAAAAAGCAGCATGTCATGGGATCTTAAAAGTATTAAAAGTAAAAGTACAGCAATGACAGACAATCATAGCACAGTCATGACTATAATTAATCATTGTGTGAAGCCACTATAAATAAAATTATATTTAAAAAATACACACCTATTTCACATAAAAATCAGGATACTGTCAGTGTTATACTTTTAGATATGTTGTGTTTGCTGATGTTTTTGAATTAATATTACTGCTGCCATAACACTTACTCTTTCAGTTTGTCAGAATAATTCAAATGTAAAATTATATTTTTGAAGATGCTGGACAGGAAGGGGATGAAAAAAATGTCATCTGAAAATGTAACTAAAACTGTGAGACAAATGTAGTGGAGTAAACAATACAATATTTGCCTCTGAGATGTATGAGAGTAGAAACATAAATTTGCATAAAATGGAAATACTCAAGTGAAGTACAAGTATTTGAATTTGAATTTAAATTTAAAGTGCTCATATTATGCTTTTTCCCTTTCCTTTATTGTGTTATATATCTTCTTTGTGCAAGTTATAGGTTTACAAAGTGAAAAAGCCCAAAGTCCTCCCCAAAGGGACTTACCATCTCCAACAGAAAACACTGTTCACAAACTGCTCCAAACAGCTCTATTGTAGTCCAGCCTTTACTTCAGAGACAAACGTGCGTCACTTTGTAACACGTTATAATGCTCGCCTAAATGCTAGCATTGGACGCCCTTATACTCTCTTATATTGTCTATATTTAATGCTGGTCTCTAGACTTTATCCTTGCAATATTGGACTTATTTGCACTACCACCATGACACACACTCTCATAGAGCACCTTACCATACATACTGAATCACAGGGTCAGTCCCTGCCCTGTCACTGCAACCGTCTCATGCTTATACATCCCTTAGTACATTCATGTGGATTTTTTATTTAGTATCTTTTCTTTTATTGTCCATATTATTCATGTAGATTTGTTATTTTATCACCCTGTTTATGATGTATGTGTATGTTGTGTGTGATGTCTTTAAGCTACTGAGACCTTGAATTTCCCCTTGGGGATCAATAAAGTATCTATCTATCTATCTATCTATCTATCTATCTATCTATCTATCTATCTATCTATCTACTCTGCTTCTGAATGGCTAGTAGTCCTTACCTAGGTACTGCGCATGTGCGACTCCCAACAAAGATGGAACAGAAGTGAGAGGTCTCACTCTGTAGCTAAAACAGAGAGCTCAACACACAGGGTGAAAAGAGGAGCTAAAAATATGGTGTTTTTTGAAAATTAAACCATGTAAACCTATTCTGATATAACCTCTAAATACAATTATGAACCTGAAAATGAGCATAATATGAGCACTTTAAGTACAGTACTTGAGTAAATGCACTTAGTTCCATTCCACCACCGAGCAACACATTTATAAAAACAGTAAACTTGTTTGCTCACCAGTCATCTCTCCCTTGTCCTTGTTTCTGTGGAGGAGATAAAGAAACCTTTAGTCAACGCACTTTAAATTAAGTGAAATTAAACAAGGTGGAGATGTATATGCGTCACAAACTCTTTTGTCACAGCTACTCAGCACAAACGTGTCTGACACAGTTAAAGTTACCTTAGAGGTCTATAACCTGAATTGTTATTCCGCATGGTAGAGATTCAGCAGTTCACAGCCTCGCACAGATTATTCAAAACCTTTTTTTAAGAGTCTTACTTACGAAATAGATTGATAATTTCTCGGTAATACCTCTGGCATTTCCGTCTTGCGAGTGACAGAAAAACAATAGCAGCTCCTCCCTGTCAGCGGAACGACGACGACGCTGAACTTGGCTCCACATTCGCTCCGGTTCTCTTTAAGTTACGATTCCACCTTAAAAAATTCCCGTTTCAGCCACTGTGTGGCAGTGTTTATCACAAAACGAGCCATTCTGCATCAGTGCCATAGACTGTATGATCAGTGCAGATCACAGCTTTATGTTATGTACTGTATGTGTGTGTGTGTATGTATATATATATATATATATATATATATATATATATATATATATATATATATATATATATATATATATATATATATACACATATATATATATACACATATATATATATATATACACATATATATATATATATATATATATATATATATATTTATTTTTTTTTTTTCTTTATACAGTTTTATACACTTTATACACTTGTTTTTGTTGAATCTGTCTGAATGAAAGCCAACAATCTTGTAAATTATATTTGAAAAGTCAGAAATTCTCATGACCTGTAGACTACCACACTGTGAGGTATAAGTGTAATATATTGTTGTAATGTTGTTTTTTTATGTCCATATCTACTGTGGAATTATGGACATGATCCAGCTCAAAAATGTACATTTTGACAATTCCATTGCAACAGATGCTGACTTTGCACTGCCCCCTAACGGCCAAATATCCTTGTCCGTTGAATTTCTCACCTGATCCACATACTACAGATCATAAGGTTTCCAATGATGCCTGATATGTCCATATCTACTGTGGAAATATGGAGAAAATCCAGCTCAAAATTAGACATCTTGACATATTTTGACAATTAGATTGCAACATTTGCTGACTTTGCACTGCCCCCTAACGGCCAAATATGGTTGTCCGTTGAATTTCTCACCTGATTCACATACTACAGATCATAAGGTTTCCAATGATGCCCAATATGTCCATATATACTGTGGAAATATGGAGAAAATCCAGCTCAAAAATAGACATCTTGACATATTTTGACAATTCCATTGCAACAGATGCTGATTTTGCACTGCCCCCTAATGGCCAAATATGGTTTTCCGTTGGATTTCTCACCTGATTTACATACTACAGATCATAATGTTTCCAATGATGCCCAATATGTCCATATCTACTGTGGAAATATGGAGAAAATCCAGCTCAAAAATAGATATCTTGACATATTTTGACAATTCCATTGCAACAGATGCTGACTTTGCACTGCCCCCTAATGGCCAAATATGGTTGTCCGTTGAATTTCTCACCTGATTTACATACTACAGATCATAATGTTTCCAATGATGCCCAATATGTCCATATCTACTGTGGAAATATGGAGAAAATCCAGCTCAAAATTAGACATCTTGACATATTTTGACAATTCCATTGCAACAGATGCTGATTTTGCACTGCCCCCTAACGGCCAAATAAGGTTGTCCGTTGAATTTCTCACCTGATTCACATACTACAGATCATAATGTTTCCAATGATGCCCAATATGTCCATATCTACTGTGGAAATATGGAGAAAATCCAGCTCAAAAATAGACATCTTGACATATTTTGACAATTCCATTGCAACAGATGCTGACTTTGCACTGCCCCCTAACGGCCAAATATCCTTGTCCGTTGAATTTCTCACCTGATCCACATACTACAGATCATAAGGTTTCCAATGATGCCCAATATGTCCATATTTACTGTGGAAATATGGAGAAAATCCAGCTCAAAATTAGACATCTTGACATATTTTGACAATTAGATTGCAACATTTGCTGATTTTGCACTGCCCCCTAACGGCCAAATAAGGTTGTCCGTTGAATTTCTCACCTGATTCACATACTACAGATCATAAGGTTTCCAATGATGCCCCATATGTTCATATCTATATCTATATCTATCTGTATCTATAAAATACACAATTTGACATTTATATTGCAACAGATGCTGACTTTCCACTGCTCCCTAATGGTGTGCTGTGTCTCTTCATTATAATTCTTTTGATTTTACTGACTATTTTTGATTAGCGTAAAAGTTTAATTTACTTAAAGATATACATGTGTTGTCTCTCTAGAGGTATAATACTTTTACTTTAAGAAAGGGAAAAGTAATGACATGGTTATTACCAGTTACGCTGTATGAATTATAGCGTGTTCATGTGGCTGGGAAGTGGGAAGGTTCCCACTTCTAAACTCTCCAATTCTGAAGCGAGAGCGTTCACTATGTTGAGTGACGTCAAACACTATCCTTTCCAAGGACCACACTTCAAACTGGGAAGTCCCCAGTTCAGGTGTGTGGTACACTTCTAAACTCTAGAAGAGACTCTAGAAGAGTTTAGAAGATGAAGACAAAGTCAGATTATGACTATTTAAAAAAAAATTATAAAGACAATTATCTAACAATTATGGTCAATCTTGTTCTGTCAACACCTATTTTACAGTTATGTATTTTTTTTAAAAACTGATATAAAAAAATACTGATTAATGTGTTTAACACCAAGAATGCATAGAGGTAAGATCTTTAAGAAATGTGTATGCATCTAAACTGCTGACCCTTTTAACTCTTAATAACCCCCTTAATGCTATGCTAGTTGTCCTTTTAGCAAAAGCACTGTTTGGACATGTCACCAACATTTCATCCTGCTATTAATCACCAAAGCCTCACTGTCACTTTATCCTGTGATTAAAGTCAGTATGAAATATAAGGTGTATGTTATTTATTTTTAATTGTATTCCACGTAAGAAAGCTTTTTTGCACATCTCGTTTGTCGGGCAGGTGCGTAGGATATGATCAAAGGCTTAGAGAAGAGTCCCGCACACTGACCATTACGCAAGCAATAATTTATTTTGAAAAATACAACGTTGAAGGTCTGAGACCGAAATGTTGTATTTTTCTAAATAAATTATTGCTTGCGTAATGGTCAGTGTGCGGGACTAATTGTATTCCACAAAAGTTGACCCTGATATTATTATACAGGTTCAAACACTTAATTTTACCACGTCTTACCAAAAATGAACATTGTAGGCTAATAACATAATTGTTCAAATATTAGCTAAATATTCACAGTGAAAGTTACTGCCACATATTGGGTTAAAAATATAAACGAATGCTCATGTACACCCATGGTATAGCCTAATGCTGATAAGCAAATTAAGAAAAATGCATTAAATAAGTACTTTTGTGCCGAAGACAGTTTTTGTTAATATTTCTGACCAAAAATGCCTAGCTAGAAAATAAATGTTACCACGCCTGTGACCAGCCTACAATACAGTCTCAGATTAATCAATGTCTTTTGCTTACCTGTGACTTTTCGCAGACATTATTGCTTGAAATATGCATCACTATCTGGGATGACATATTAAAATAGTGTATATTACACTCCTTAATGGCCTATAGACATACAATGGCCTATTGGATGCGTAGCCTGTGCATGGCATCTGCGTTACCATGCCCGGATTATCCATAAGGGCACTTGGGCCAGTGCCCAAGGGGCACAACCAGAGGGGGGGCACCACATGACACAAGCATTAACAATATTTTCAGTAAATTGTTATATTATTCACTTGAAATTGTTGAAAGACCATACATTACTCGTTTAAGAACACTAATTTCACAACAGTAATAATAATAATAATAATAATAATAATAATAATAATAATAATAATAATAAATTATAAATAAATCAATAGTACATGACCACTATCACTCCCCTCACCAATCTGTCAGAGTTGAGTTGGTCCACAAGTATGCGCAAATGTATCATTTGGGGATGGGCGTTGTCCACATTTAACAATAATCAAAAGTGGCCAGTTTAAACCAGAAAAAATGTTATAATGATCAATGTAAAATATTCATCCATCCATCTTCTTCCGCTTATCCGGTAACGGGTCGCGGGGGTAGCAGCTCCAGCAGGGGACCTCAAACTTCCCTTTCCCGAGCCACATTAACCAGCTCCGACTGGGGGATCCCGAGGCGTTCCCAGGCCAGGTTGGAGATATAATCCCTCCACCTAGTCCTGGGTCTTCCCCGAGGCCTCCTCTCAACTGGACGTGCCTGGAAAACCTCCCTAGGGAGGCGCCCAGGGGGCATCCTTACCAGATGCCCGAACCACCTCAACTGGCTCCTTTCGACGCGAAGGAGCAGCGGCTCTACTCCGAGCTCCTCACGGATGACTGAGCTTCTCACCCTATCTCTAAGGGAGACACCAGCCACCCTCCTGAGGAAACCCATTTCGGCCGCTTGTACCCTGGATCTCGTTCTTTCGGTCATGACCCAGCCTTCATGACCATAGGTGAGGGTAGGAACGAAAACTGACCGGTAGATTGAGAGCTTTGCCTTCTGGCTCAGCTCTCTTTTCGTCACAACGGTGCGATAAATTGAGTGTAATACCGCACCCGCTGCGCCGATTCTCCGACCAATCTCCCGCTCCATTGTTCCCTCACTCGCGAACAAGACTCCAAGGTACTTGAACTCCTTCACTTGGGGTAAAGACTCATTCCCTACCTGGAGAAGGCACTCCATCGGTTTTCTGCTGAGAACCATGGCCTCAGATTTAGAGGTGCTGATCCTCATCCCAGCCGCTTCACACTCGGCTGCGAACCGATCCAGTGAGTGCTGAAGGTCACAGGCCGACGATGCCATCAGGACCACATCATCTGCAAAAAGCAGCGATGAGATCCCCAGCTCACCAAACTGCAACCCCTCTCCACCCCGACTACGCCTCGATATCCTGTCCATAAATACTACAAACAGGATTGGTGACAAAGCGCAGCCCTGGCGGAGGCCAACTCTCACCTGAAACGAGTCCGACTTACTGCCGAGAACCCGGACACAGCTCTCGCTTTGGTCGTACAGAGATTGGATGGCCCTGAGAAGGGACCCCCTCACCCCATACTCCCGCAGCACCTCCCACAGTGTCTCCCGGGGGACCCGGTCATACGCCTTCTCCAGATCCACAAAACACATGTAGACCGGTTGGGCATACTCCCAGGCTCCCTCCAGGATCCTTGCGAGAGTAAAGATCTGGTCCGTTGTTCCACAACCAGGACGGAATCCGCATTGTTCCTCTTCAACCTGAGGTTCGACTATCGACCGAACCCTCCTTTCCAGCACCTTGGAGTAGACTTTACCGGGGAGGCTGAGAAGTGTGATACCCCTGTAATTGGCACACACTCTCTGGTCCCCCTTTTTGAAAAGGGGAACCACCACCCCGGTCTGCCACTCCTTAGGCACCGTCTCCGACTTCCACGCAATGTTGAAGAGGCGTGTCAACCAAGACAACCCCTCCACACCCAGAGCTTTAAGCATTTCTGGACGGATCTCATCAATCCCTGGGGCTTTGCCACTGTGGAGTTGTTCAACTACCTCAGCAACTTCCACCAGGGAAATTGACGACAATCCCCCATCATCCTCCAGCTCTGCCTCTACCATAGAGGGCGTATTAGTCGGATTTAGGAGTTCCTCAAAGTGCTCCTTCCACCGCCCTATTACCTCCTCAGTTGAGGTCAGCAGCGTCCCATCCTTACTGTACACAGCTTGGATGGTTCCCCGCTTCCCCCTCCTGAGGTGGCGAACGGTTTTCCAGAAGCACCTTGGTGCTGACCGAAAGTCCTTCTCCATGTCTTCTCCGAACTTTTCCCACACCCGCTGCTTTGCCTCTTTCACGGCAGAGGCTGCAGCCCTTCGGGCCCTTCGGTACCTTGCAACTGCCTCCGGAGTCCCCTGGGATAACATATCCCAGAAAGACTCCTTCAGTCGGACGGCTTCCCTGACCACCGGTGTCCACCACGGTGTTCGTGGGTTGCCGCCCCTTGAGGCACCTAAGACCCTAAGACCACAGCTCCCCGCCGCAGCTTCAGCAATGGAAACTTTGAACATTGTCCACTCGGGTTCAATGCCCCCAGCCTCCACAGGGATGCACGAAAAGCTCCGCCGGAGGTGTGAGTTGAAAGTCTGTCGGACAGGGGCCTCCTCCAGATGTTCCCAGTTCACCCGCACTACCCGTTTGGGTTTACCAGGTCTGTCCAGAGTCTTCCCCCACCCTCTGACCCAACTCACCACCAGATGGTGATCAGTTGACAGCTCTGCCCCTCTCTTCACCCGAGTGTCCAAAACATACGGCCTCAGATCAGATGAAACGATTATAAAATCAATCATTGACCTTTGGCCTAGGGTGCTCTGGTACCAAGTACACTTATGAGCATCCCTATGTTCGAACATGGTGTTCGTTATAGACAATCCATGACTAGCACAGAAGTCCAACAACAAACAACCACTCTGGTTTAGATCAGGGAGGCCGTTCCTCCCAATCACGCCTCTCCATGTGTCTCCATCATTGCCCACGTGCGCGTTGAAGTCCCCCAGCAGAACTATGGAGTCCCCTACTGGAGCCCCATACAGGACTCCATTCAAGGTCTCCAAGAAGGCCGAATACTCCGAGCTCTTGTTTGGTGCATACGCACAAACAACAGTCAGAGTTTTCCCCCCCACAACCCGCAGGCATAGGGAGGCGACCCTCTCGTCCACCGGGGTAAACTCCAACGTAGCGGCGCTCAGCCGGGGGCTTGTGAGTATCCCCACACCCGCCCGGCGCCTCACACCCTGGGTAACTCCGGAGAAGAAAAGAGTCCAACCCCTATCCAGGAGTATGGTTCCAGAACCGAGACTGTGCGTAGAGGTAAGCCCCACCAGATCCAACTGGTAGCGCTCCACCTCCCGCACAAGTTCCGGTTCCTTCCCCCACAGAGAGGTGACGTTCCACGTCCCCAGAGCCAGCGTCTGCTGCCCGGGTCTGGTCCGTCGAGGCCCCTGACCTTCACTGCCACCCATGTGGCAGCGCACCCGACCCCAGCGGTTCCTCCCACAGGTGGTGGGCCCATGGGTTGGAGAGAGAGGTACCACGTAGCTTTTTCGGGCTGTGCCCGGCCGGGCTCCGTGGCAAACCCGGCCATCAGGCGCTCGCTGATGGGCCCTCCATCTGGGCCTGGCTCCAGACGGGGGCCCTGGGCTTCCTCCGGGCAGGGTCACATCATCTCTACCTCGTTTTTTCATAGGGTTTTTGAACCATTCTTTGTCTGGCCCCTCACCTGAGACCACTTTGCCTTGGGAGACCCTACCAGGAGCACAAAGCTCCAGACAACACAGCCCTCAGGTTCATAGGGACACACAAACCTCTCCACCACGATAAGGTGATGGTTCCCGGAGAAGAATAAAATATAAAATGTAAAATATTAACTTTTATAAAACATTATAAGTGGTTGGCTTTCTTGATTCAATGTAATTGGCAAGCAAATAAAACACATTTTTTCACACAACCCCCCCCCCCAACTCTGGGTGAGACTTGGTTGTGCCCAACCCTTCTCAGTTTCCATAATTCAAAGATATTTGGCCGCTAGGGGGCAGTGCAAAGTCAGCATCTGTTGCAATCTAATTGTCAAAATATGTCAAGATGTCTATTTTTGAGCTGGATTTTCTCCATATTTCTATAGTAGATATGGACATATCAGGCATCATTGGAAACATTATGATCTGTAGTATGTAAATCAGGTGAGAAATTCAACGGACAACCATATTTGGCCGTTAGGGGGCAGTGCAAAATCAGCAAATGTTGCAATCTAATTGTCAAAATATGTCAAGATGTCTAATTTTGAGCTGGATTTTCTCCATATTTCCACAGTAGATATGGACATATTGGGCATCATTGGAAACCTTATGATCTGTAGTATGTGGATCAGGTGAGAAATTCAACGGACAAGGATATTTGGCCGCTAGGGGGCAGTGCAAAGTCAGCATCTGTTGCAATGGAATTGTCAAAATATGTCAAGATGTCTAATTTTGAGCTGGATTTTCTCCATATTTCCACAGTAGATATGGACATATCAGGCATCATTGGAAACATTATGATCTGTAGTATGTGGATCAGGTGAGAAATTCAACGGACAAGGATATTTGGCCGCTAGGGGGCAGTGCAAAGTCAGCAAATGTTGCAATCTAATTGTCAAAATATGTCAAGATGTCTAATTTTGAGCTGGATTTTCTCCATATTTCCACAGTAGATATGGACATATCAGGCATCATTGGAAACATTATGATCTGTAGTATGTGGATCAGGTGAGAAATTCAACGGACAAGGATATTTGGCCGCTAGGGGGCAGTGCAAAGTCAGCATCTGTTGCAATCGAATTGTCAAAATATGTCAAGATGTCTAATTTTGGGCTGGATTTTCTCCATATTTCCACAGTATATATGGACATATTGGGCAGCATTGGAAACCTTATGATCTGAAGTATGTGGATCAGGTGAGAAATTCAACGGACAAGGATATTTGGCCGTTAGGGGGCAGTGCAAAATCAGCAAATGTTGCAATCTAATTGTCAAAATATGTCAAGATGTCTAATTTTGAGCTGGATTTTCTCCATATTTCCACAGTAGATATGGACATATTGGGCATCATTGGAAACATTATGATCTGTAGTATGTGGATCAGGTGAGAAATTCAACGGACAAGGATATTTGGCCGCTAGGGGGCAGTGCAAAGTCAGCATCTGTTGCAATCGAATTGTCAAAATATGTCAAGATGTCTAATTTTGAGCTGGATTTTCCTCCATATTTCCACAGTAGATATGGACATATCAGGCATCATTGGAAACATTATGATCTGTAGTATGTGAATCAGGTGAGAAATTCAACGGACAAGGATATTTGGCCGCTAGGGGGCAGTGCAAAGTCAGCAAATGTTGCAATCTAATTGTCAAAATATGTCAAGATGTCTATTTTTGAGCTGGATTTTCTCCATATTTCCACAGTAAATATGGACATATTGGGCATTATTGGAAACCTTATGATCTGTAGTATGTGGATCAGGTGAGAAATTCAACGGACAAGGATATTTGGCCGATAGGGGGCAGTGCAAAGTCAGCATCTGTTGCAATGGAATTGTCAAAATATGTCAAAATGTCTAATTTTGGGCTGGATTTTCTCCATATTTCCACAGTATATATGGACATATTGGGCATCATTGGAAACCTTATGATCTGTAGTATGTGGATCAGGTGAGAAATTCAACGGACAAGGATATTTGGCCGTTAGGGGGCAGTGCAAAATCAGCAAATGTTGCAATCTAATTGTCAAAATATGTCAAGATGTCTAATTTTGAGCTGGATTTTCTCCATATTTCCACAGTAGATATGGACATATTGGGCATCATTGGAAACCTTATGATCTGTAGTATGTGGATCAGGTGAGAAATTCAACGGACAAGGATATTTTGCCGCTAGGGGGCAGTGCAAAGTCAGCATCTGTTGCAATCGAATTGTCAAAATGTACATTTTTGAGCTGGATCATGTCCATAATTCCACAGTAGATATGGACATAAAAAAAACAACATTACAACAATATATTACACTTATACCTCACAGTGTGGTAGTCTACAGGTCATGAGAATTTCTGACTTTTTAAATATAATTTACAAGATTGTTGGCTTTCATTCAGACAGATTCAACAAAAACAAGTGTATAAAGTGTATAAAACTGTATAAAGAAAAAAAGAAATATATATATATATATATATATATATATATATATATATATATATATATATATATATATATACACACACACACATACAGTACATAACATAAAGCTGTGATCTGCACTGATCATACAATCTATGGCACTGATGCAGAATGGCTCGTTTTGTGATAAACACTGCCACACAGTGGCTGAAACGGGAATTTTTTAAGGTGGAATCGAAACTTAAAGAGAACCGGAGCGAATGTGGAGCCAAGTTCAGCGTGGTTTATTTTGTGTTTTGGTGTACTCTCATTGCTCATTTCCTGCAGTAGCAGGACGCTGTTTTCAGCAAATAAGCTCTGATAAGCTTAAAATACACTTCCTGCTCTGCACCGAACAACAGACAAACATATAGCTATAGATTCAGATGATTAATTATGCATTAAAGTGATGAACACATTATTGCATCAGTAATTATAATCTGATGATATAATGTACCTTATTCTGAAATGTGCCATTCTGCATAATGAGTAGTTTTACTTTTGGTACATTAAGTATATTTTGATGCTTATGCTTTTGTACTTCTACGTCTAACTGGTTATTGTGAGCATTGTCAGGTTGAGGAGTCTGCTGTGCATGTAATCATGGAGTGTGTAGTTATAAACGGTGCAGTGGCACCATTCCTCCACAAGAGGGCACTGGTACATCAGTCAACAGCCTTTCCAACATTCATACTCTAGGTCTCCTATCATGCTCATTTTCAGAACAGATGAACGGGCCTCCGCCTTGAACGCTGTAGGCTATAGTTCTTATTATACATTCATAGTCTCTGCACCGTCATTGCAGCCGGGGAATGACTGTAACGGCACTGTAGCTGCACTTTCTACCTATAGCCTAGTATAGTTGTGACATCACAGCGTACAGATGTCCTTGTTTAAAGATAGTTTTTTTTTTTTTTTTTAACACAAACTGTGTGCATTTCTCTGCAAATTGAGCGTTTTGATACTTTCACAGTATTTTATAGTAGCCTACCTCTCCTGCTTTACAATCAAAAAACAACATGAAAATTTCACTTCATGGGACCTTTAATATAAAACAATTAATGAACCTGTCAAGTGGCGCAAACAGTGCGTTTTTCTCAGAGAAACAGGATTTATGGTAAGCTATATCCTCTATTCTCTGATCCAGACTCCGAAGCAGAAGATGGCGGTAATGCACCTACTACGCTGGTTGCTAACAACTAAACCCCACAAAGAATATGAAGAAGAAGAAGAAGCAGGAGGGCGTTCCGCTGAAGAGCATACAAACACAGTATGGTGAATTATGCAGGTGTACGTGCTTCACATTTAGATGCTGTCGAAGCTTAGGTTTTTGTCTAAAGAGTTTGTTTACATCCCGGACCCCGGCCTTCCTTGATGTTAGCCTTCCTGGGTGTCATCACTGCCGGGGGAAAGGCGACAGAGGAGGCCAGGCTCGCAGACATGGAGGCTGGCCGTCTTTGCAGAGGGAGCGAGCTGTAGGACGGTAGGCTCTCGTTGCATTTCTTCCCCCGTTAAGAAACAATGACAGGCGGACAGGACAGGTTAAGAAGTCTCGTCTGTAGAAAAACGGCTTGTTAGCTAGGTAGTTCTGTTTTAGCTGGACGCGTTTTCCTCCCCGTCGTCGTCAAAAGCAAAATGTAGCTACATACACAATGATGATCTTTGCCTTAGTCCCTGGCTGGTGTGGCTGTTTTTATGGGTTTACTGGACCGATAGGGGGGAAAAAAACAGCATTAATTTTAACTATATTTTAACTGTTGGACATTTTCTGTCGTTGTTTGATTGCCTCTTGCCAGTGGCCTTTAACATGATTAGGGTAACATCCACATACAGTATATACGCCATTCAAATGTCAAGCATGATGGAAACACAACACTGTAAACATAACGGGAGCTGTACAGCCAACAGCAGCAGGGCACGGCTCATCAGGCGCACATCCAATTTAATTTAATAGTACTTTAAAGAACATTTATGAGAAAAAAAAAACATCTGCAGCAAGACAATTTAAACTCTAAAACAGTTGAAATAGTCTTGCTGCAGATGTTTTTTCTTAATGATGCTGCAGAGAAATATTATTTTACAATCTCTTGTATACGTGGTTAAAGGTGCAGTAGGTAAGACTTATAAAACTAACTTTCTGTCATATTTGCTGAAACTGACCCTATGTTTCAGTAGAACTACATGAAGTAGGTAGTTTAAAAAAAAATAAATCTGGCTCCTCTGGCTCCACCTACAGCCTGTAGCCCTGTTCAGATGCACCAATCAGGGCCGGGGGGATGGGGGGGGCGTTTTGGGCTTTAGCAGAAAGGGGGGAGGGACTGAGAAGTTGTCGCTGTTCAAATTTTTTGGCTAAGTCCTGGATCTTCGCAATCCTACCTACAGCACCTTTTAAAGAGGAAGTAAAAGTAGTTAACATCTGACTTTCTGAGCATTTCTGTCTGGTTTAGTGAGGCAGGTTAATTATTCAAACTAATTATGATTATTTTAGGCATATTGTTCAAGCATTTGTATCTAAAGTAATGCCAATGACAAAAGCGTGATCATTTAAATCCTATGATCTGTAAATTTAAAGTTTATTTAGTTCATTATTGATTCATGTTTGATTATTACAAAACACAAATGGAATCTGTTGTAGCCTATATGGTGGTAAACATGAGAAAATTCCGAATTATTATCATTGCATTGAAGAACAAATTTTCAGTACATAAAAAAAGAATCAATACCAGTTGACTGTTTTTTCACGTGGTTTCATACATTAAGTAGGAATATTTGGTTGGTGTTTCAGGACCATTAAAATATGACTGCTCTGCCTCCACCTCTTCTGTTTCTTTTTATCATTACACATTGTGTTTATCCTGTATGTATCACAAACATAAATACACATAATACATATTTTTCATCACACATTTTGTGATGTTGTCTGTGTTATCAGTGGTGATTTCTACGGGGGGTGTTGGCACTCCTAGAATGGACCCTGCAAACACTGGGGGGGATATGTCACCTTTGTACGTGCCAAGAAAGAGAAAATCCATCCAGTCACAACCTAAAGGTGGAGTGCCATGTCCAGGTAAAGAAAAACAATGAATTCAAATCATTATGAGCATATGACACATGTCATTGTGGTCATTTTGGCAGTGAAAATCCGATAAATTTCTCTTACCGTTGCCTTCACCTCTACCAACAGTTGTTCAGCGACTGCCAGAAAGAACCTGTAACTTAAACTCAGTTGGATATCCCAAGGTGAGAATGAACTCATACATACAGAACGTGCATCCCTTTGCATGCGATGATGTATTTACCGTAAGCAAACTATCCAGAAGTTATGAGGGGAAAAGCCGCCAAATTAGAAGTGTCTGAATGTGTTTGTCCACTTCCGTCTGCTAACACTCAGAATCTGTCAACTTAATGCCCATAGTTGGATCTTTACTTCACCGTTTTGCACTTGAATGTTTCAGAATGACGAGTCTGAAGCCCAACATGCTCTAAAGATGAAGAGAACTTATGGCAGAAAAAGGTAAGACACTCATCGACCTGTTGCTTTGTAGATTGAATTTGATTTGCATGATAGATACTGACGTTACATACATATCACTAGTGAACTAATACATGCAGCTCAGAAAATACACAATTTCTGATAAATAATTGCCCTCAGGTTCAGATAACTTTATTTGTACCCGTAGGTAGATTTGCCTTCAAGTGCATGTTATTAACACTTTTCAAAATGTCAAGTATATAATAAGTCAGCAGCTGAGAAATCCTCAATTCTTGTAATAATCCTAGTATTACATTATATGTCATTTAGCTGACGCTTTTATCCAAAGCGACTTACAATTGCTATATGTATATATATATGTGTCAGAGGTTGCACGCCTCTGGAGCAACTATGGGTTAAGTGTCTTGCTCAGGGACATATTGGTTGATGTATTGCAGTGGGAATCGAACCCGGGTCTCCCACGCCAAAGGCATGTGTCATATCCACTGCGCCACCACCACCCAGTAATAAACATGTCTCTCAGAAAACACCTTGCCTCTTCGATGAACATTTTTAATATAGATCCGTTATTCAATAAATATGCATCAGGCTTCGTCCCATCCAAAATGTTAGAGGCATTATTTAAAATGCAATAACAAACTCATTGTTAAATAATGTGTTAAAGTCTGTTCTATCTGTTGAATAACTTTTTAATTTTTATTCCTGAAATAAGTGTGGAAATATTGCTTTTTTTTTTGTCAGGTACGAGGACCTCCAGAGTGTTTCCATAGGAGCAGTAGATTACCCAACCACCAGCTGCTCAGTGATGTCACCGGGTGGCCTGGCCAATGGGGTGGACCCAGGGTCCATGGCCCCGCCCACTGCAAGGCTGCCTCCAAGACTGGGGGCGAAGGATGTGTGGCCTCAGGGCCCCGAGACGGGCAGGGAGCAGCCCCAGCCTCAGGACCACAGCTGGAACTCCAGCAGGGACAGAGGCCCCGACGCCTGGGCCCCCGGTAGAGACCGCCCGCAGGAGCAGGTCTGGAACTCTGGCAGAGACCGAGCAGGACACTCCAGTCAAGACCAGACGTGGATTCCAGGCAGGGACAGGACCCATACCGGACCGGACCAGGCCTGGATGACGGGCCGGGACCGTGGTCCAGAGCAGGGCTGGGCAGCCGACAGAGACCGAGGCCAGGATCAGGCCTGGAACGCAGGCAGGGATCCGGGAAGAGACCGGGCCTCCTCAGGGTCAGAGCCGGCGTGGGGAACTGGCCAAGGCCAAGACTGGAGCAACACCAGCAGAGACAGAGAACATGTCTGGAGACCTGGTATGTACTCAAACACATTACAAGTTAGCATCACACTCTTAAATATCCCATTTTTGTTTTTCTGGGCTGTCCTCGACTAAATGACTAATCGATTAGTCACTTGTGTGCTTTAAATGGTTGTTAAGACTAGAAAAGCGCAAGCACAAATGCAGTCCTTTTCCCATGTGTAAAACTGATTTTCTCCACAAAGAATCATGCAAAAGCATTACTTTAGTAGAATTGTGCTCATAAGTTTTTTTGGAAGTAAATCATTCAGCATGAAAAAGCATGAAAACATGACTAATCAACTTAAGAAATCTTAGTTGACTAAGACTAAAACGACTCAGAGGGGGCAGCCCTACTTTTTTTTTTTTTCTACAATTTTGTTGTAAAACAACTAGCTACAACTCAGGATATGAATACATACGGATATGAATTTAACACTAAATTATGAAATTGAATACATTTAAAAACTAAAGTGTTTATAAAACAGGACTGACTGCAGACTGCTGACTGCAACAGCTCCTCTACTTTTTCTTAAGATACGACAAAGTGACATGTTCTGAGACCGTTTGTATGAATACAAATAGTATATAATAATATTTAAACATTTTACATCCCATACGTAATGTCTGAGTGTTTTGTTGTTGTTTTTGCATGCATGGATAAGAGTAGAAATGTGTTTGTACATGTAGAGTGAGTTGTCAATAGACTCTCTTGGATATGTTGGTCTTTTTCTGGGGGGGAGATTGACTTCTGCATGTGTTACTTTTCAAGACTTGAACATGAAGAAAGTCCAGAGAGTGGAGATGGAGCGAAGCCCACCTGTTAATAACTTCACACAGCCACCAGAGGGCAGAGACTCTCGTAAGTTACCATCTAGTATAGATGATAGACATTCAATGGGCTGAGAGTGAGACGCACATCACTTTTCTTGTATTCAGAGTCTTTCCTGCGAAAATAAAGAGTTAAGTTGAAATAGATGAAACAACAAATGACTTCTTATTGTGTTTGGCAGCAGCATTATAAGACACTTGCATGTTTGTATGGAGCCTTCTGATGGACCCACTGGCAGCATTATAGTTTGGTCAGTAGGGGGCACCTTTGAATTTCATTTCAGTGATAGAGCCATTATTTGCTCTTTGCTCTTTATTTCTTTTTTTTATTGCTATCTTTATTTTTAATTTAATTTAATACATACTGTGTACATATACTTATACTTATATTGTTTATACCTATACTTATATTGTTTAATATTCCATCTAGAGAATGTGTGACGTGCACCAACAACACCAAAACAAATTCCTTGTATGTGTTAAAAAACGTACTTGGCAATAAAACCCATTCTGATTCTGATTTTGTCAACTGACATTATTTCATATTTAGTATTATTTAGGGTTGGGTACCGAACTCTGTACATTTTTTGGTACCAACCGAATTATGTCGATACTACCGAGGACCGATTCACGTTAAAGGAACACGCCGAATTATTGGGACTTTGGGTACTACTGGGTACAAAGTAAACACAAAGTTGAAGCCTCTGTATGCTTCAAACTATCTAGATCGTACGACAAACATGTTATCCAACCACATCTAAAAGCAAAAGTGTTTATACCTGTTCCAAATGGCCACACTCGAAGGTGGGGAAAAAAGCCTGCCATCATAGTTTTGGTCCTGATGGACCGCAGCCTCCTGCCAGAGGGGAGGGGTTCAGCAAGTTTGGACTATCAACCAAAACTGGTTTCTGACAAATAGGCAATGCAGTTGCTGACTCCTGCTTTGTTTAAAACTGTCTCTACAGAACCTAGTCTTAAAGGAACACGCCGACTTATTGGGACTTTAGCTTATTCACCGTAACCCCCAGAGTTAGATAAGTCCATACATACCCTTCTCATCTCCGTGCGTGTCGTAACTGTCTGACGCACCCAGCGCTAGCCTAGCTTAGCACAGATCCTGGAGGATACCGGCTCCATCTAGACTACTGCTCCCAATAAGTGACAAAATAACGCCAACATGTTCCTGTTTACATGTTGTGATTTGTATAGTCACAGCGTGTACAAATAACAAGGTCACATGAGACACAGCCATCTTCTAACTGTATACAAACTGGGAACTATATTCTCAGAAAGGCGAAGCACGGCTACTTCTGCTACTTGGGCGGAGTGATTTGCTCGCAGCACCTGAGAAGCCCCGTGGTGAGGAGCAGAGAGTTCGCCTGGAGTTCACTCAGAGTTGGATTAACAGTCACTCCGCCCAAGTAGCAGTGCTTCGCCTTCTGAGAATAGTTCCCAGTATGTATATGTTCTGGATCAAAATAAAATCGTAGTCATCTGATGTAATTATTTCAGGTTCAGATGCAGCCAGTGTTGGGGAGGCTTCGACGGCCCCACCCAGCGAGGAGCAGAAACCCCCCGTCCCCTCCACCAAGAAGGAGCCTCCTACCTACCCTCCAGGTGAGACTGTTCACCTTCTTCTATCTATCCCCACTAGGGCTGAACCATTTGGGGAAAAAATGTAATTGCGATTTCTTTTCCTTGTGATTTAAAAAAAAAAAAAAAAAAAAAAAAAGTATAGTTAATATTCAATATTCACTGTGTAACAGCTAAAACATGTCATGGATCATTTTTTATATATATATATATATATATATATATATATATATATATATATATATATATATATATTTTGTCATTCCCCCCAAAATATGAGTTTTTGTCTCCAAATGACTGAAATTGCTTTCCCCAGGTGAGAAAAGAGATTCAATGAAATAGAAATTATAGTATAGTATAGTTGGGTTTTTCATGTTTTATGGAATTTCTAAAAAATTAAGAAAATAAATATTCACTATCAATTCAACATAAACATATTAATTGACATTTTTCAGTCATATAAAGACTCCGACTTCATGTCAGAATACAGAAGGACTTGAGATGAGCTGCTCCTCCTTCTGACACATCCCCGTGTAAAATAAGATCTTTATTTGTTCGACATCCACCAGGAAGTCAAGAGGAGCGTTGGCAGCTCCAGATTGTGGCCAAAGGCAGAGTCACCTGTCCAAAATGTAAAAGTGTGAGCAGGAAGACTGTGGAGGGGCTAAAGAAGCACATGGAGAACTGCAGACTGGTGAGCGCTCAGTGTTTGAACCCTAAAGTAAAAAAAGTAAGAAAATCAACACTTTTTCTGATGTTTTGGTCTCTTTTTTTCGACACTTTTGGCGCTTTTTTCAATGTTTTTGGCGCTTTTTTTGACGTTGAACGCTTCTTTTCACTACCATGTATAAACACCACTAACACCAACTTACTACCACTATAGTTTTACACTTACTTTTGGAATTCATGGTCAATTAAAAACCTCATTTATAGGAAACTACTGTATACCTAATTCTTGAGTTAAAGAAGCAGAAATTATGAATTATTTAGACTAATAATATTAAAGGAAGGATAATCACAGAAGGGTCAACGTTCAGCGAGGATACTGTTCCGAAACTTTCAAATGCTACAAATTCAAATGCTAAAAAAATTGAATAAAACACCCCAAATTCTATGAAAGTAGAGATCCGATCTTTTATTGTACTCGCGAAGCGCGTTGTATGGCATCATCCATCCATGTTATTTTGGGGTTATTAAAATTTGGTAGTTAAAAAGAAACCCATATTTCTGAGATAGACATTTTGAGAACGGGTCAAATTTGACCCGAAGACAATACGAGGGTTAAAGCATACAGACTTCTACATCTGACCAAGTCCTAACGCATACAGTACAGATGTAACGTATACTGAGTACCTGAGGTGGAAGAAGGACTTGGATCATTTACAAATACATAAAAGTCTAAAAGAATACTCCATTACAAGTATAGTCCAGAATTCAAGTGAAGTTACAGATGTATTATCAGCAAAATGTACTTAAAAGTATGAAAAGAAAGTGATGCAGAATGGCTCCTTTCACGGTGTTACTTATAGAATAGAATAGAATATTATTGAAAGAGCATTTTAATGCTGTACTTAGTCAATGTGTAGCCAATTTTAGATTTATATTTATTTTGTTTACTACAAGGTATATAAGCATATCCTACGTGTTGTTATGTAAAAAGTAACTAAGTGTCAGATGAATGTAGTGGAGTAGAAGTCCAATGTTTCCCTCTGAAAATGTAGTGGAGTAGAAGTATAGACACGCATAAAATGGAAATACTGAAGTTAAGTACAAGTATTTATTAACCTTTTATTTAACTTGAAAGACACACACGAGTGTCCTGGCCAAGACAGGCAGCAATACAACCGCACATAGGTACAAACACAAAATACACAAAAACAAAAAGCCCTCAATGTCAACCCCAATCCTAAACATCTACAGCCAGATGTGGCTGCCTCCAAGTCAATCAACATCCTCTTAAAAGCGACCAGTGAGAGCAGCTCATTGAGTTTCATGGATTTCTGTAACTTGTTCCATGTAGAGGGAGCAGCAAACTTAAACGCCTTTCTCCCCAGCTCAGTTCTAACCTTTGGAAGAGATCCTGGGAACGAAGACTGTAAGTCCCGATACTATTTACACTGATATAGGTCAGAAGGTAGGATGGAAGTAGACCTAAAAGAGCCTTGTATGTGAATGTATTTAAGTCTCCGTGTTGATAGAGAAGGCCATCCAACACGTTCATACAGTAGTACCTCAAAACTGTAAGTACAGTACTTGAGTAAATGTACTTTCCACCGCTGCTGAATATCTGCTGTTATCTAGAGAAGAAATACAACTCTGAAAGGCAAGTGAGTAAAACACAGATTGATTCGTAACCATCGGGTTACTATCATATGTGATGGGGTATTAAGTTCCTGTTAGGATTCCACTCTTGCGAGTCCCAATATACTGGCATTGATCTACTATACTGGTTTATTGAATATGCGCTGTATAAATGGGCACATATGAGGTAACTGTAATCTGTTGTGTGCAGCAACCGTTCACCTGTCAACATTGTGGGAAACAGCTAAAGTCTTCAACAGGGATGAAGTACCACATCATGGCTGACCACAGCCATCTGGTAAGACTAATCAGACTTACATTTTGACATTTTTTACACTTTCCACATTCATTTATTTCCTCAGACACCGTTTTCAGCCATTAGCTGTGCCTGATTATCTTTCAGCTGTGTAATTGTCTTGATAATCGAAGCTTTCATTCAAGTAGAGGTCTTTCTTTGCATCTTACATAATGCTTGTCTCATTCATAAATACGGTAGACACTCACACATGTTGTGAGTTTGAGGGTTAGCTCGGGGGGTTTGACAGATTTTAGCTGCCTCTTTTTTTCAGCCCTCAGCAGAAGACGCCAAGGACCTGGATGACCGTGCCATCAAAGACAAACTGCGCAAAATCCTGAAGAGACTGGGCAAATTAAAATGCTCTAAAGAGGTAAACCGACAAATCATTCATCTAAGATAGGAGACACGTTAAAATAAGATAAGAAAAAGATGATAATTCCGCGGTAAAATGTGTTCTCTCGTTTTCTCTTCAGGGCTGTAATGCTGCCTTCACCAGCATCATGGGCTACGTGTACCACATGAAGAAGTGTGGGAAAGAGGAGTCTGAGCTCGAGAAGATGCTGCTCAATTGCTCTCACTGCGGGAAAACCTACAAGTCCAAGGCCGGTCTGGAGTACCACCTGAAATCCGAGCATGCTCCTGTGAGTCTTGTGTTTTAAATTTATGTACCAATTCAGATAACTCAGACCGAAGAAACCGTTTCGGGCTCTTTCACGCTGCCTGCGTGGCGTGAGCGTGTCAGCTGCGTGGCGTGTCCGTTTTTTATTTTGGCTCCCGTGTTAACAGGTTAGAGCTTGCACACTGCCTGCGTGACACGCACGAAAACGCGTGCATGCTAGAAATAGGACCGACGCCTATTTTTCACGCGACACGCAAGCGTGTTGGAAGCGTTTCCAGGCAAAATAGAATACGAAAAGATCTTTATATGTCATTTTGACCCAAATTCATATTAATAGATGACATTTTGATGTTTGAAAGTCTCTTTGAAAGTCTCTTTTGACATAAATGCAGATATAAATGTAATTTAACAAAAAATAATAATAAATAATTTTCAACTATTGCACCTGTCAATACAGAACGAAATATTCTGTAGCCTATTTTGCCGTCAACACTGCCGACATCTTTGCTGTAATCAAATCAGTATATATTTATGTTTAACATGAAGTATACTACTGCTTATTTTATTTCATCAATGGGAAACATACATGTGTCCAGACAAGGCTAGCAGCAGCAGCAGCAGCAGCGCCGCGTCAGACACGTTTCTGGTGTGCAAAGACATAGAAAACGCCACGCAGCCGCCACGCAACTGACACGCAACTGACACGCCGCGCTCACGCCACGCAGCCAGTGTGAAGCCGGCCCTAGTTAGGACATTTAATACACAAATGAAGTCAATAAATCTTCAAATCTTTCCCCTCGTGTTACCCAGACGCCCCAGAAGAGCGAGGAAGACGAGGCGCTGAAGGCCCACAGGGAGGCCAACCCGGAGAGGACGGCCAGCGGCAGGGTGCAGCGAGCATCAGCCCAGGTGGCAAACTTCCACTTGGCTGAGATCGCCAACAACGAGCTGCCCAAAGACTGGCCCAAGAGGAAGTTTCAGTCAGACCTGGTGCCAGATGACAAAAAGGCAAGAGAAGATTGCCTTAAATGTATATATCAAGCTGCAGGATATATGAGGGTACCGTTGTTTATTCTATAATGTTTCCACAAACTAATAGGAATGTGATTCGATTGAGGAACTAAAAAAGAAAAGATCTTTTTACTGTTTTGAAGGCCAGAACAGACATATTTCAGAGTTCCCTCTCTTGCCAGTATATACTGAAGATATAAGTGTCCCTACATTGGCTTTCTCACTTTCATTGACCTCCTCTTGTTCATGCTGGCCTCTCCAGTTGAAATACGCCCGGCCAGGCCTGCCTGCCTTCAGCCAAGAGGTGCTGCGGAAGTGGAAGAATGAGGTGAAGCTGCAGAGGAAAGTCCATTGTCCCAACCAGGTAGGAAACAACAGTACACTCAGGGCCCTATCTTGCACCCGGCGCGGCGCAGCGCAGAGCAGAGCCCGACGCAAGTGTCAATTTCCCATCCAGCGCCCACGTCGTTTAAATAGCAAATGGACCTGTGCCCATATATTCAATTAAATTCAATTTTATTTATAGTATCAAATCATAACAAGAGTTATCTCGAGACACTTTACAGATAGAGTAGGTCTAGACCACACACTATAATTTATAAAGTCCCAACAATTCTAGTAATTCCCCCAAGAGCAAGCATTTAGTGTGACAGTGGCGAGGAAAAACTCCCTTTTAGGGAGAAACCTCGGCCAGACCCAGGCTCTTGGTAGTTGGTGTCTGACGGTGCCGGTTGGGGGTGTGATGAACAGTGGCAATAATAGTCACAACAAAGATAATGGAACAGTGACTAGAAAATGGTAGTCGTAGTAGTTCATGTCATAGCGGGGCACTGCAGGGCGTTACAGTATGTAGCGTGGCACAGCAGGGCATGGCTGAATGTAGCAGGTTCAGCAGGACGCAGCAGGGCACCGTAGAGCGCAGCAGTAGCAGGACCACGGCGACAGCTGCAACCAAGATCTTGGTGCCATCCTAATCCAACGAAATATGCTGGGAAAAAGAAACATAAGGACTCCGGGGAGTAAACTCCCCAGAGCTAGGTTAGTAACAAGCATTTCTGGATCTCCTCACTCCCTAACTGTACGCTTTATCAAAGAGGAGGGTTTTCAGTTTATTCTTAAATGTGGTGACAGTGTCTGCCCCCCGAACCCTGACTGGGAGCTGGTTCCACAGGAGAGGGGCCTGGTAGCTGAAGGCTCTGGCTCCCATCCTACTTTTAGAGACTCTAGGAACCACGAGTAGCTCTAAATTTTGCGAGCGTAGTGCTCTAGTGGGGGGATATGATGGTGCTTGACCATTTAGAGCTTTGTAGGTCAGGAGAAGGATTTTAAATTCAATCCTGGATTTTACAGGAAGCCAATACAGAGAAGCTAATACAGGAGAAATATGATCTCTTTTCTTAGTTCTTGTCAGAACATGTGCTGCAGCATTCTGGATCAGCTGGAGAGTCTTAAGGGACTTATTTGGGCAACCTGATAGTAAGGAATTACAGTAGTCCAGCCTGGAAGTAACAAATGCATGGACTAGTTTTTCTGCATCGTTTATCGTCCATCTGTGCGCCCATGGGCGTGCTGGTCTTACAGGGAGGTGTGTTCAGGTGCTTTCTTGGCGTATTGCTATCTCGAGGCAGCGGAAAGTGATCACGCCATTGACCAACAAAAACCTAGTCTAAAGTCAATAACACAGCATTTCATTGTTATTTTAACAGCGCATTAGTAAAATGCACCTAGGCTTATGCACATCGCGCATACTATGCTTGTTACACACACACAGGGACGCGCAGCAGCACACAAACATGCAAAAGATTCCAAATAAAAATATTGCAATGTGAAATAGTATTGCAACGTGTCTGCTTGCGCGCTTTTCACTTCACGCACAAGCAGGTAATAAGGTATACAATATATATAAATAGATAGATAGATAGATAGATAGATAGATAGATAGATATTTAGTATCAGACATGAGGGATAGCCTGCTAAGGTATAATTATAATTATGGTACTACTTGACTAAATGGAATTGATACATTTGCACATTTATAGAAGAAGATTAAGATATACTTTATTAATCTCCAAAGGGAAAGTTTTTCACAGCCTGAAAATACACACATGCAAACAGGACTTATACACATGTATTAAATGGAAAGATCTCAGAGCGAGGGGACTTGCCCATGGCAGTGCCCAGGAGGTAAACTAGCACCTCTCCAGCTACCAGCCCACACTCTGTACTTGGTCCGTCCGGGGACTTGAACATTTTTTATACTTATTTATGTTAAATGACTTAGTGTATTTCCAACAAACATATGAGCACATTTCTGGTAAACACAAGATTTAAAGTGGTGCTTTTGCATGATTCTTTGTGGAGAAACAGAGTTTTACAGATGTGTCGATTTAAATCAACTTATGGCGTTTTTCCATTACGTGGTACCTGCTCGACTCTACTCGCATTTTTTGGTTTTCCATTATGAAAAAAAGTCCCTGGTACCTGCCAACAGGTCCTTTTTTTTTAGTATCACCTCTGTCCAGGTTCCAAGCGAGCTGAGGCGATACCAAAAGGTGACGTGAAAACCTGCAGACTGCTGATTGGTCGGAGAGATTCGTCACTGCTATAGCGACAGACGGGGGGGGGGTGTCCTGAATAAACCCGCCGTTTTTTAATAGTTTAGCCAGCAGTGTTGCGGTGTAACTTGTCTTCTGGCTGTGGCAACAGCCACATGCCGAGAATCAAAAACAATACACATTCGACGTTCTGTGTGTGTGTCGCGTTAGGTCACGGCAGTTTCCTGTGGCGTCGCTATGACGACCAGCCACGCTCGCCTCACGCATGAGGCGGTACATGAGGACGGGGCACTGCGGCCGAGCAGGTACCATGTAGTGGAAAAACGCCATAATTGATTAATTTGGTCCTTCGTATTTGGTATTGGTAGTATATCCATGTCATATTTATATTAACCTTTCTTTTGTCAAAATGCATTTTAAAATCACAGATTAAGTCCATTTCTGAAAGAAATGCAGAACTCACAACTTTATTTGGGTCTTCCTCAGGGTTGTGGCTCCACCTACACCAGTGTGTCCGGACTGAAAGCACATCTGGGACTCTGCACGAGGGTATGTCAGCTTTTTTCTTAATCTCTGGAACAAAATGTGCAGTCCATTGAATGTAACAACAATTGTGTTCATGGGGATAAGCAGCAGAGTGAAAGAAACCATGCATAGTAAAGTAAGGATTGATACATTCTGAAATGTGTTTGAATTTAATCTGAATCTACTAATTTGCGTTTCTCACGTGCTGCTCTTTGTGGCCTTTTTTTCGAGTATGGAGTATTATTTTTGTGAAAATGTTTTAACTAGGTATACACACTCACAAGATTGAATACAGAGTTGTAGAGACATTGTTGATTTGTCAAATGAATCCATCTTTAGTCTCGTCCACCACAACCAGCGATTGTTCCAAAATGATCAGTAAAACTACGTTCTTTACTTTCACGATCACTACAGTTGCAGTAAAATAGTTTAATACAATAAGTATATCATTTAGTACAGAGTATTCCGGCTTCGTAATAATTTCATGGCTCTTTTATGTCTTTTGATCTCATTTCAGGGCGACTTTGAGGCCGGTAAATACCGATGTCTGATCTGCAACAAAGAGTTCAATTCTGAAAGTGGAGTGAAATACCACATCAACTCTGTCCATTCACAGGTAACAACATAGTTACAACAAGCATCTTTAACGTTGTTTCTTCAATAGGGTTGGGTACCAAAACGACCGGAATCTACCAGACCGAATAGAAACGAGGATTTCTGTGCCTCATTTCGGTGCCACTTAAATGCCTGCGCTGCTCTCTAATGCTCCGAAACGGCTGTTAGAGGCAACAGAAACATCGCTGCACGTGACGCTAGATATCACTTCAGTGACTGGACAGCAGGTAACGTTAGCCTACGTTAGCTAGCAGCTGGATTAAAATGGTGACAGCTAAACAGTGTAAAGTGTGACTGTACTTCACTGTAGAGGATTCCAACAGCGGGACGTAACAGTCCGCAGCTGCCGTTTTCGAAAAAACAACACAGACGGTGCGTTCACTTGAAACCGGTAAGCTTCGTGGTGCATTTAAAGTTATTATAAAATACCCTTCTCTCATCTGTTTTTGGTGAAATACGTTATTGTTATTACATTTTTAATTAATCCTTTAATTCTGACCATATGGCGTTAGCAATAAACAAGGCGTTCTTTAATGTCGCCTACTGTTGTTTTGTGCTTCTTCTTTCTTTTCTTTTTAAATTCTTTTTTTAAAAGTAGCGGTTCTGGCACCGTTTAAGGGTTGCACGATATTGACAAAATGTGATATGGATTATGAATATTGCGATATCGATATTAATTTCAATATTTTTATACATATGTAAAATTACAAAAGTTACGGGAAAACGCATCAAAATAGATTCCTAACAAATCAAACAAGTTTGCTAACAATACAAGGTTTATTTCAACTGACTGTCATATTGGACTGGTCCAACATGAATAAATAAATAACCATGTCTACAGAACAGGACACGTTTTACTGGTTGGACAGTATAAAATATATAAATAAAGAGAACGGGACACAACTTTTCTTTCGCTTCTCTGATTCGTTCCGTTTTGTTGTCTCTATTTCTTCACTTACACTGTCACTCTGTTGATATATGCACACACGTGGTACGCTCCGTAGTTTGTCACGTAGTGGACCCGTGCACTGACGTGTACTAACGTGCAAGTGGCACGGTAACTGGCCAATGAAATGATGATCATTACAGCGTTTCAAGCGAGCTCTAAATCAAACACAACTAAGCCACACAGCCAACTGACGGGACGCAGCGCTCCACAAAATAAGCAAAATATTGCGTACTTATCGCGACACTTTCGATATAATATTGCGCAACGTGATATCGCGATAACGATATTGAGTCGATATATCATGCACCCCTACACCGGTATCAGGGGAAAAAAAACAAACGATACCCAACCCTATTCTTCAATTAGAAAGAATAGCTTTTCTGTCGGCTTGTAGATGGCATTCAGTGAGAAAATTTGCCCTCCTGACTTGCTTTGACGCCGCCTTGTATATATTCTCAACAGGACTGGTTTGTGACAAACAAAAAGGCCTCCAAGAAATTTGAGAAGTTCCTCAAAAGCCAGCCCAAAGAGTTTGTCCATGATGTGGACAAGCAGCTTGTCGATCACTACCAGCATCACCATCCTCATCATCTCCATCACCTCCAGCATCCTCATCATCATCCTCATCATCATCATCATCAGCAGCAGCAGCATCATCACCACCACCACCACCACCACCATCAGCAGCAGCATCACCAGCTCCAGCACCAACCCATGCAGCACCCTCTGCAGCCACTGCATCACCTCCAGCACCAGGCTCAGCTCCTCCACCCAGAGCACCAGAACCTCCATCCACCGGTGGACACCCAACTCCAGCAGCCCATGCTGCACTACACCCCTTTGGAGCCTCCGCCCGGACCCATGTGGGTGGATATGGACCCGGGGGGTGGAGCCGTGCCGGACCCAGAGCAGGCCCCGGTGGAGATGGACAAACCCAGAGAGGACAGCGGCAGGATGGTGGAGGGGAAAAGGAGGGAGAAGGGGGAGAGGGGGAAGGCTGACGGGAAGCGGAAAGATTGCTTTGCTTTCGGCGGTGGCGGCAGCGGCGTTGGCAGCAGCAGCAGCAATACGGGCAGCTCATCCAGCGAATCAGAGGTGGAGCAGCAGGACAGGCAGAGACAGATCGACCAGTGGAATCTAAAACGGCCGGACGTCATGGAGCCCCACCCTGAGGCTGGAAAGGAACCAAGGAACACTTAAAAAGAACACACCTAACTCCACACCTAAAATTTACACTTACACTCGTCATAGTCAGAGCCGAGTTTAACAGAGGTAGAAAAAGATACGGTCGAGCGTCTGTCCCTACTTTATTAGCTGTGACAATGTGACGTAGAAGAAAACAAACCGTTTTCCACAAGACGCGACAGGTGAGGGGGCAGCTGCCGATTACACTACAATCTGTAACTTTTAAAGTTTGAGAAGATGACGATGGAAACCTTCAGAAGAACCTCACAGAGTCTGCATGGATATGAGACACCCTTCTGGTTTAGAGGGTGTTTCTCTGTCTTGGAATGGTTGTCATTGTATAGCCTTGAGAAATGTAGTATACCGTTTATCCGTGTGTTGATTCTTTTCACCAACTTTTAAATGTGTCTTATTCTTTCAAAAACAGTTTGATAAACCCCTTTTCCTGTTTTTCATAATTACCTTAAAGGGAAATAGTTACTTTAACCTTAAGAGAGGCTGCTACAGTATAGTATTTTATTAGATCAGTCTAGTCACTCTCTTTCTCGCTGAAAAGATTTTGTGCCTCTTAAGTATGATCTGTGTCACTTCATACTACTAATCAACTGATTGGCCTCTTCTGGGCTAAAAAAAAAAAAAAAAAGGATTCTCCTTACCTGGTCCCTTCCCATACCATATTTTCATCAGTGCGATTTTGACTACATTTAATTTTTTCCGACAGTGAATGCAACTTGGCTCGTGACCGGCGTCACGTTGCCATTCATGAGCCGAGTCTGCTGGCAGCTTGAGGTGACATCTTTGTAGTGGTCCAGTGCAGTTAAAAGAGTTTGAACAAAGCAAATCACATATGAAAGAGAGCAATGAAGCAAATCCATGGCAAACTATTTTTAGTTTTTTAAAGTTTATATTACATATTAAATATTTAAGTAATAGTTCAACATTCTGGAGAACACACTAACTGGCTAAATCGTTGAGAAGTTCAGTTAAAGGTGCAGTAAGCGATGCTGCGCAAAGATTGTTGATATTTGAACTCAACTGCCAAACAACTACAAAACCGCCACCCCACCCCCCACCCCCTTCAGAAGCTCCGCTCCCCCCCCCCCCCACCCCCCAGATTCAGGGACAGATAACTACTGGCCGGCTGGCACATTGTAGTTCCGTAATGGCGGCGGAGAAAGATGCGAGCGAAGCCATTCGGTCCGTTGTGGCAACGCTGCCGAATATCCAGAAGTTAAAGCCCGAGCAAGAACAATCTTTGCTGAGTTTTGTTGGTGGCCATGATGTTGTGGCCCTCCTCCCCACGGGGTTCGGGAAAAGTTAGATTTTCCAGCTCGCTTCGTTAGCGGTGAAGGAGTTAGCTAAGGCGAACGCTAGCAATGCTAAGCCAATAGTTATAGCGCATGACATACGTCACGACCAAACGTTAGCAATTGGTTATGGCAGATCCAGAGTGGCTCTGGGCAGATCCAATAGTTTTAAACTTCAACAGAGTACCCACCTTCAAGGAAGTTAATGCTTGTCAATGGAGAGTGGCCAGACTCTCTGTACAAATGAAATGTACCAGTCTGGTAGGACCAGGCTGAAATGTCTCTGCCACAACCCAACTTGTACAATGCTACCTCTCTCCATTTAGCCAAAGAACTTGGCTTCTAAACTCGTTGATTTAGCAAGCCGGTTTGTAATCTACAACCATGCGTAACGTCAACTTGTGACGAAACTACGCTTTACACAATCTACTTTATTCGTTTTAAACCAGTTGATGGAAACGCTTCTAATTTGCATTTTCTTTTTCTTTTGTTTTTTTTGCGACATTTTAAAAGTTTGCTTAAAATTCGCTTGACAATTAGATGGAAACATGGCTACTGTGATGACAAGAATCCAGGAAATCATTGCACCCGGCTGTAATTTTTGCCAAGAAATACTTAGAGTATGTAGCTCCCCCTAAAACCATAAATTGTTGTCGTTACATTCCTATTCGTGAAGCATTACACAAAGAACCTGTTAAGCAGTAGGTGTATTTTTAGGTGTTAGCCAGGCTAATAGTTCCCCCCCCCCTGCTTCCAGTCTTTATGCTAAGCTAAGCTAATCACCACCTTGCGCCATCCCTGTACTTAACACACAGACACCAAAGTGGGATCAATCCTATCTGAATCTTGGACGGATAGCTTATCAGTTTATTTCCCAAAATGTTGGACTAGCTAGTCAGTCGCGTTGGCCTACCTCACGATATTGTACTCTCAATATCTTTCCAAGAAACCGAAAACATGTTTTAAAAAGAAATTAAAATACTTGATGTGATAACTTACAGTGCAACATTGACTCCAGCAGTGTGTGAAGCCAATCTGTAGGGTTTTTTGTGTGATGTGTTTGTCCTGTAGCCTCCTAAAAGATGTCAAGATGTAAGAATCTCTGAATTGCAGTAATCCATAATTTTTTAACTCAACATCCACTTACTAGCTTTTTTCTGAAACTTATAACGGCATTTTTGAATCTTCCTCTGCAGACGGAGCTCAGATGTCATGGTGAAGTCTCCATCTGCTGAGGAATCCCGAAAGATACGTTTGAAAGCTCAGGGGAAAAGCCAGTAAGCGGACGTTTTTTTAAGTTAAAATGCCGTTTTTGTTTTATCAAACTGCATTTTTCACGTGAACATTAACTTCTACGCTTATTAAATGGGGTTTTTGAAACATTCCATGCAGGAGTTTCAGCAGCAGGGAAGGAAAAGAAATGTAAAGCACATGAATAGAATTGGATCTTATTGGCTGATTACAAAACAACAGCCAGGAAATGTGGCCGTCACGTTATTGTTGAGGAAGTTAATGGACTGCAGGTGAACTGGACAGGTGGTCAGACACAAGCGACACTTAACTCTGATGAAGGAGAGCTAACATTCCAAGCGTTTAACATGGAGGGTGGCTGTTTTTCTTTTCCGTTCACCGGACCTGTTTTCGTCTGTCTCCGAATATTTAACCGATTAGCATGTAGCCTAATATGTATGTACTCTACATTTTGTATCTACTACAGTGACGTATAGATGTCAGTCATTTGTTTGTGGCGTTTTAACACTATTTCAAATATATATTTTGTACAACTTTTTAGCATTTATGAATGTATTTGGTTATTGGTTACCCCTCTGTTGTGCACTTCTGTTGAGTTTTCTTCAAAATGATAATTAGTTTATCATTTGCGTTGATTTGAAACCTTCAAAGAGGAGTTCCCTTTAATCTGTTTATCTGTCCTTAAAGGTCCCATGGCATGAACATTACACTTTATGAGGTTTTTTAACATTAATATGAGTTCCCCCATCCTGCCTATGGTCCCCCAGTGGCTAGAAATGGTGATAGGTGTAAACCGAGCCCTGGGTATCCTGCTCTGCCTTTGAGAAAATGAAAGCTCAGATGGGCCGATCTGGAATCTTCTCCTTATGACGTCATAAGGAGGAAGGTTACCTCCCCTTTCTCTGCTTTGCCCGCCCAGAGAATTTGGCCCACCCATGAGAGAGAGAGAGACATCATGGCTTGAAAACAAGTGAAGCATGGCAGTTGGTCAAGGCCACACCCCCACCCTCCACCTTGCCCCCCCTCTCTCCTCCTCTCCTTCGGGAGAGAGACTTCAGATACAGTATTAGGGGACCACTAAGGCCAATATAAAAGCATCCAAAAAGCAGCATGTCATAGGACCTTTAACAAACGATGTCAAACTATTCTGTCAAAAGTATTGACTGTATCTGATTCTGTTTAAAGTGCTTTACCCTTCATTGCCCTCCATCAGATGCCTTTTTGGAAGAGTTTAAAATAGAAAACCTCCTACGACATGGGAAGTTTTTCAAAAAGCATGGTTTTTATATGCTTCAAAGTGGATAACAGGCGGTCGTGGAGAACATGCAACGATCTCTTTATGAACACTTTATTGCCGCTTACTGTTTTACAGTCGTTTCACTAAATGCTTTGTGATGAGAATGTTTTTTTTTTTATTAGGTGTTCAAGCACCGACATGGTTAAAACTCTATCATATTTGTTCTGGCTTTTATTACTCACATGATACAAGCCTTCCGTGATCGTGCACAGACACCCCCCCCCCTCCACGCAGTTGCTAGTAGCCAAGGAGGACATGGAGGATTAAAAAAACATGACTCTTCAGAAGAGGTCATTATCTTCACTCGAGTTTCTGAGCGCGAAAGTCGCCGGACAACACAATCTTCTGAACATAGCCAACACATTCTCACTTCCATCGCGTAAAATACCGACGCTTGGTCGGTTGCCTTTGGCGTTGTTATTGACTCATTTAGCGTCACTTCAGACGCAGTTAGGTTAAGGAAAAGGTCGTGGCTGGGCTTACGTTTCCATGACACGCGGGACAAGAACGGGACAGTTGGGTTTAGTGAAAGAACAACGGGATGCTACATCATCTAACGCCGTGTAGCTGCTGCTCTCCCTGGTGCGTTCTACACACACGCTGAAGGGTGCTTTTTTTGTGTCGTTTCTGACGCTGACAGCCACTGCCCAAAACGTCCGTATTTTACGAGTTCGGAGTGAGAACGGGTTGACATAGCCATACTGAGAAATACAGAGATAGTTGTGTGGAGCTAATAGTCTTAATTAGCTTTGTAGCAACTCATTTGACAATGGCTTGAATGTAACGGACGCTCATTAATATCAAAAAGTTACGCACTAAAGCTTTAAAGTAATAGTTTGGATCTTTTGAAGTGCGGTACTTCTCCACAGTCAGTGTGTTAGCTACAGTAGACGGCGGTCGGGCGGTACACCACCAGTATGGAGAAGCAGGCAGGAGTACCGACACGGTAGCTAAGCAACGTACTGCTGTGGACGGGGGCAACCGCTAAACGGATTTTAGTCACCTAAAAAAAAATAATGTTTAAGTGTACACTAGAATATTTTCACAGCTTTTACCTTGCTGTCTGAAAGCCCTTTCTTTTTTAAAAGATTTTTTGGGGGGCTTTTTCCCTTTATTTGTAGTGACAGTGAAAAGACGGGAAAGGGTTGGAGAGAGATGGGGGATGACACGCAGCAAAGGGCCGCAGGTCGGATTCGAAACCCGGGCAGCTGCAAAGGACTCACCCTACGTGGGGCGCACGCTCTCACTGGGTGAGAAAGCGTTAGCCCCTCCCCTCAAACAGCCCTTTCTGACGGGGAACTGAAGCCGTTATCCGCTTCTTCATATCTTCAAAACCACCAAGACTCCTTTAACAAAAACAGTCATTTCACCTCGCGGAACACGGGAGTTGCGGATCTACCGCTGCCTCGATCGGTTAGTTAGTTAGTGTTATTGCGTGACTTTGGTGTTTTTAAAGGGTTCGTTCGGATTCACCTGCTCGGATTGTCTGCTTCTCCAAACTGGGGGCGTGCCGACAGCCATCTATTGTAGATAATACACTGACTATTGAGAAGTACCTCATTCAACCCCACTTCACCTTTATTTATTATTTCAGGCAAAGTCATTAACAACAGGTTCTTATTTACAATGGTGCCCTGAAAAAATTGAACTATCCCTTTTAACATTTCATTTACCCAGGATGTTCTGTTACTTTTGTTTCTATCTTTAGTGCTAAAAAGTTGTTGCATGGTTTACTAAGACGGTGGTGGTGCTTTTTATTTATTTATTAATATTTTTTTTATTATTATTATTTTTTGGGGCTTTTCCGCCTTTAATTTGACAGGACAGCTAGATGAAAAAGGGGAGAGAGAGAGAGGGGGAGGACATGCAGGAAATCGTCACAGGTCGGATTCAAGCCCTGGACCTCTTCATCGAGGCATAAACCTCCCAAGTATATGTGTGCCTGCTCTACCCGCTGAGCCAACCCGGCCACATGGTGGTGGTGCTTTTGTCTTTTTTTCCAGCCACCGTCTATATTGCTGCTCATGCGAAATATCCAGTACTTTTGGATACGATTCCTCACCCAGGTCAGCGGTTTCCAACCTTTTATGGCTTGTGATCCCTTGAAAGGAAGCAATATCTACTTGCAACTCCATCGCCAGTGTTTGCATACGTCTGGGTGATAACCAAGTTAACCAGAGGCCTAAAAAAGGTACTATTACTAGAGGAGTGTCTCAAAAACATCATCAGATTTTTGTGAGGCAACTTGTTTCATTTGTTTTCCCATTCATTGTTGTCTCACAACAACGCTTTCAATTCAAAAATGTAAAAAGCTTTTAGGAACTGGCTTGAAGCTGCCTCGCTGTTGAAATACTTCCCACGTCCATTTATTCTCGTGACCAAATCTTTATCGCCGTGCATGCACTTTGAACTGTTTGTTTGGCCCAAAGGAAAGCATTACTCAGCATTAAGAGACTTTACAAGTAATTTGCTTTATCATTGGAAAAACAATCCAATATTTGTGTGAAACCGGTAATTTAATAAGTGAAACCTCATACGTCATGTTTTCACCGTCATTTGCACCTTGTGTCTTCCTGCTGTTACTTTATTTGCAGTAGCATCTCTTCATCTTAATGCTGCAGCACAGTCCAGTCATCTAGATTAATTTGAAATAGAACGCTTGTACTGTTATCATTTTTTTTTGTATTTTAGTGCAATAACAGAGGCGTTGTCACCTACTTTAGGCAATAGAACCAAAACAGCTACATTATTTAATTGAATGTTAACAGTGGTGACCAGTTTTCACAATAGAGAGGACTAGTGAGAGGCATTAAAAACGGTTCCAAATACCGGGGGCTGAGTTGTGAAAGTATTAACCGTGCAGTAAAAAAAAAAAAACTGAATTAATGAAGAATAAAATGAATGTTCTGATGTCTTGTGCCCCCGCCATCACCACCCATACATAAAATATACAGTATACATAATCTAGGCCAGATTTGAATAAAGGTTCAGTCTTGTATCATTTGTAAAGACACAAAGCAAGCACTTAATTTTTTCCATTTTGTGGGACATAATTTATATTCAAGTGAAACTCAATCTCAGCCAACCCTACGTTGCAAATCTGTACATTTAATATGTCATTATTTGTTTTTTTTAGAAGATATGTGCTGCTATTTCATAGTACCAGCAGTGTTATAACCACAGATAATTAAAAGTTTAATTCATGGTCATTGTGGGCTCTGTGTCTTCAGTAACAATGGTGCGGGGACTGTTAACTGTCACAAAGAGCATCAGGTAAGACACAACATTGTCACTAATGTTTTAGACACACAAATAAGGTTAAAATAGGATTTGAAAAGAATAAAAGAAAATAGAGAATTTATAAGTATGTTTAAATTGACAAAAACAGAAAACTTTGAAATGACAGGGCAGTGACAGATATTGAAGTCAAGTTGATGGAATGTAAAAACTGATCTTAAAAAAAAATAAAATAAAAATGAAATAGGAATATTTTTTATATTCATTGTTATGAGAACTATTTTACACTTGACGTGATGTTTTACATTATGTTTAATAACTGTTTATGTTTGGCAGTAGTGAAATACACATTTACTTTAGATTCCGTACTCAAGTAAAAAAGAAAAAAAATCAAAGCCACAATTTAATATACTCAATTTCAACAACATTTCAGTTTACAAAGTAAAATTTTTCCTGCATTTAAAAAATAATTACATATTAGACAGGGCTTATATTAGTAAATATAAGTACAGAAGTGTTTTTGGCTAAATGTACTAAAATATGAAAAGATCAAAAGCACTTAAGGACCAAAAGTAAAAGTACACATTATGCAGACTGAGCCTTTTCGGAGTGTTTAGATTATTATTACTGATGCAGTAACTTGGTGTCTTTGTTAAATACTAATGCTTTTTTTTTTTATTTCTACTCAGGATTTAGGCCTACTTGTGGTAGTCTGCAGTTCTTGTTTGAGCTTTCCCTGTTTGTTTGCTTAACATTTTCTTAAAGATGATTTTAATAATTAAAAGATGTACTTTTAAATATAAAAAATGAACTAGTGCCACATAAAACTATGGACAGTTGTTGCATTCATGCACGAGTTATGGTAATCAAATGATATAAGATGGGACATTTTTCTGCATTGAGTAGGCCTACTTTTACTTTTAATACATTTTCCTGATTCATACTTTTACTTAATAGTTTCAATGCTGGACTTTTACTCGTCACGGAGTATTTTTATGGCGTTATGTATATGTGCCTCATTCCTGAGCGAGTAATTGTATGTTTTGAGCACAGAGAACTACATTTTGCAAGCACGTTACATTACTTTCTGAACAGAAATTAACACACCGCAAGAAATCATCTGAACTCCTCCCTCCACCACAGGTTAAATGTACTCCAAGACCTCCGGTTGATGGGATTGAACTCCCGACCGCTGCAGTTGTACATCGGTGTAATTCCATGTTCTGCTGCTAGGGGGCGGTGTAGGTCACCATGCTGGTACAGTAACATGGCGGTCTGACGTAAGCATAATGCGAGTTTTAGCAACCGGAGTCGGTGGAAACAACGCGGGTGATGTTTATATTTTGCCGTTCAAGAAAGAATAACGGCTGGTTTCATATGTCCGGTATGTCTCTACGGCTCCGGTGATCTTCCACGGTGTCGTACCCGGTAGCGGAGTTTGGGATTCGATCCCGAGTGGCCAGATTCTAGCTTCCCGGATTCGGTACGAGGCTTTTCAGCCTTCGCCACCGAGGAAGAAGCCTCAAATCCATGCAGGGTGAGTTTTTAATGGTACTAGTAGTGTTATTTGTAACGGCTGTCGGTAACCGGCCGATTTTAAGAGGGTTTTATTTACTTAACGGCAGTGTAAGAAGCGCTAACGTTACACTCTACAGCCACTTTAGCCAGTTAGCATTAGCTGTGTGGTTTTAGCTCAATAGCGTGCCTAGAAGACGATGTGAGTCACCGGGAAAACAACCGAGTAACAAAAGTGTACTACTTAAATAACTTGGTAATTGGTATGTGTGATATTTGAAAAATTCGCCGAATTGATGAGTGGTCCAAAACTATTAGAACCGTTAAGTCTCTTTCTATCTATCACCTATGTGCACTTGGCAGTAGGGAAGAAAGCATACACTTATCACAATACTGAACGAGGTATGGTTTTAGTAGTCTGCGACTGGCTCTTTCACTCCACGTTTCTACATTACATCTTTTAAACTATCTACTTAGGAAGGTGTCAGGCTGTGTAACGTACAATAAAGACGTATCTGGTTATGTCTGTCTTTACAAGTTGTTGAGCTGTCGCTGACAACTTCGGGTCAGTCAGTCCAGACCAAAAGAAGCAAACACTGAGGTGTTATGATTGAATATTACTCTATGTGTACAGTCACTTTATAACTGTTAGAAAGTATTCTTCAACTCTTTGTCTGTACTATATTCTCAGATATTGTGGTGTGGTTAATAAAAATGTTAATGTCTGTCTTAATTTCGGTTTTCTTCCCTGAACAGCAGCAAAGTGAGAGTGAGAAGAAACCTTGCTCCATACGTGAGGAGGCATCTGACAAGACCACCACAGCACAAGGAACCCAGGGCCTATGGATCCCATTGACTCTGGACAAGGTGATAGAGGCTATAACTTACAAATGCATTAGGTTACTAACTATTATAAAGATGTCATGTAGGAAATAAATAATTAGTGAGCACAAATGACTCATTTTTTACTCTTGAATTGTAACAAGATTCTGTTTTAATAGAAACTGAAGTTGCAGGTTGTTGCACTACTCTGGTCATTTATGAACAGTGTTGTGCAAGTTACTGAACATTAGTAATTAGTTACAGGTACTTTTCTCAAAATCTATGAATTACTTTAGCAGTTATCACTATGATCAAAAGTAAGTAGTGCAACGGTAAAACCCAATAGATATGTTTTGATAGGCCTTGACGCAGGCCTTCGAATCAAGCAACAAAGGTCAGATTTTAATACTCTTTTGTCCATATTTTCAGGATAGCAAGCTCAAATTGCCTGAACTGTAGGCCTGACAATCCAATGCTGAAACCGCTTGGATTAATGCAGTGTTGTGTTTATTTTGTACATGGATATACATGAATAAAACTTTGGATTTTGCCCATTATGCAACATCTTTGACATCCCATTGGAATGTACACAGTACTTTTTAACATTATGTACTGTTATTTTGTGTGCTCAAAGTTTTTAATTCCAGTGCGTGAGCTGATTTGTGCGCACAAATGGTTTAATTTGAGAGCAAAAATAATCCCCTCATTTGCTAAAAAAAAATTACTAATTCAATGTTGCATGAATTACTCGTTTGTGCTCACTTTCTTCAATTTCCCAATGACACCTTCCATATTATATATTATTATTTTTCAGATCATGTTTTCTTTTTGTTAGGATGAAGCCTGTAAGAGCAACATTTGGTGAGGTAGTTGTGAAGATAGATTTGTGCACATGGTCCTCTTGGTGAAAATACATTCTTTTAATTGTCTTTTCAATACATCTGTATTTTAGTTTATGGATTTCTGTTTATACTTTGTACTGTACACCTGTGAAGTGAAACATCACTCTCTTTGCAGGGCCAGAGAAGTCGTCGGAGCAGTGTTGCAATTTATCACCCAGCTCCAAAGGACGGCAACGGAAGATTAATCCAAAATATTCAGACTATGAAATCGATGCTGTGTTTGGGGGCACAGATGGGCAAAAACGACGTAGAAAGAGCCCAGTAGCAGCAAGAGAAGCAGCTTCTAAAAAGACTCCGGCAAAGAGGGGACAAGCTAAGAATGCCACACAACAGACAGAAGATGGGGAAAAAGTAGCAGCTGACGAAATACCTCAAGAGTCTGACGGCAAAACCTTGCAGGAAACTCCTAAAAATGCCGTGAGAGCCAGGAAGACCCCGACAAAAAAGACTCGAGCCAGGAAGACCCCGACAAAAAAGACTCGAGCTAAAAGAACTCCTGCCAAAAAAACTCCCACCACCGATGGGGGCCTCGCAACTGGGGAGGGTGGAATTGTAGATACCGTGCTGCAGGAAAATGGGACCCCAAAGCCAAAGAGAAAGTATGTGAGGAAGCTGCCTGCACCGGAACCACTTCCAGAACCACCACGTCAGGAGGCTCAAGGGGAACCCGAGGAGGAGACCACACCGAGTGGCCGCCACAGGAGAGGTGCTGCTAAAGCGTAAGTGACATGTAGTCTGTCATTACATTCAGCAAAAGATGGAGAAACATACCAGCGTTTTCACTAGGTCTGCGGAAGACTAAGGTGAGCGTATTTGGCGGCGAGGTTTAGGGTTCCTCCCTCAAGAAAATGTTACGTTTTTCACAGAAAAAAATATGCAATTTGACATTATTTTTTCTTAGTCGATTAATCTGTTGATTTTTTTTCTCGATTAATCGATTAGTTGTTCGGTCTATAAAATGCGGATCAGTGTTTCCCAAAAGCCCAAGATGACGTCCTCAAATGTCTTGTTTTGTCCACAACTCAAAGATATTCAGTTTACTGTCACAGAGGAGAGAAGAAACTAGAAGATATTCACATTTAAGAGGCTGGGATGAGGGAATTTTGACTTTTGTCAAAACAAAATTTAAGAGTTGACTAGGGCTGCCACCTCTTAGTCGATTAGTCGACTAATCGGTCGTTTTGGTCTTAGTCGACTAAGATTTCTTTAGTTGATGAGTCATTTTTTTTAATGCTTATTCATGCTTAATTACTCATTTCCAAGAAACTTGTGAGCACATTTCTGGTAAACACAAGATTTAAAGTGGTGCTTTTGCATGATTAATTGTGGAGAAACTCAGTTTTACAGATGGTTCATTAACTACATTTATATTGTGCTTTTCTAGTCTTAACCACCTCTCAAAGAGCACAGCTCTGTCGATTACATCAACTAATCGATTAATCGACAAAATCATGTAAGTGTTAGTCGACTAAGAATTTCTTTAGTCAAGGACAGCCCTAGAGTTGACAACTAATCGATTAAACGATTAATCGTTGCAGCTCTGCCGTTATTTCCATATCTGTGTCTAAAATGTTGAAAAGGCTAGAGCATATGATAAATAAATAACGCTCAAAAAGCTTAAAGACAAAACTTGCTAAAGAAGTTCACTGGGGACCAACTACAGTCATTAGATCTGAGAAAAGTCATTTAGTTAGTTTTGATGCTCATATATTGAGTTTACTTTGATTTGGCTTAGGTGGTGCCCAAAACGGCTTGAGTGCTGCACCTAAACCTTATAATGGTAGGGAAACCCTGCATACCTATACACTTAACCTTCCTGTTGTCCTCAGGTCAAATTTGACCCATTTTCAAAAAGTTTCTATATCAAAAATTTGGGTTTCTTTCAACCAAATTGTCAAAAAAAAAGTAACGAGTATGGTTCCATACAACACTCTTCACAAGTAAAATAAATAGTTCACTACTTTCATTGAATTTGGGTGTTTTTATTCAATTTTATAGCATTTGAAAAAAGAAAATGATAAAAAGTTTAAAAAAAACCTGGGAAAAAATCAAAAACTTCAAATAAAGTGCAGAAGAAATCGACAAAAACATCAGGAAAAGCGACAAAAGTGTCATTTTTTCAAAAGTTTTGAGCCAGAAAATTTAAAAGTTGCATGGTCGACAGGAAAGACAATACAAGGGTTAAAAAGTAATTCATGCGTAGATGTACGGGTTGGAACTATAAACATTTTGATGCTTTGAGAACATTCTTCGATTAACAGCCAGCGGCTTCAGACATTTATCAGACGTTCTCCATGCATGCATACCATTTTTCACAGGGCAATGTAATCCTTCTGTATTACATTTTTTTTTTTTCACAAAATTTCTCCAGGGCATTGAAGTACCTTCACATTTTTGCAAAAGAAGCGCTTAGTCATCCCAATGATGAGTCAGGCTCCCAGGCAGAGGACAACGATGATATCACTCGCAAAGACTCGGTCAAAGAGCGGAAAAGTCTCAAAGGACGCAAAGGTACAGGCGAAATGCTGCTGGAATTACATTTCACTGAAATCTTATAGGATGTCATGTGATTGAATGAATGATTGATTGATTGATTGATTGATTGATTGATTGATTAGAAGTCTTTAACCAACTCTCAGTTCTTTTAAATCAAGGCTGAAGACTTTTTTTTTTATGCTGCCTTTTTTTTTTTAAATAATTCAACACTGTTAATTTCTTACTAAGCGCTGGAGCATTAACTCTTGTTTTCATTTTTCAGCCCTGTCTTATTCTATTTGAGCTGTTTTTGTATT